>NW_027421820.1:0-27899 GCF_009905375.1 Apium graveolens
AGAAAAGTGCAATGCTAAGAGAGTATCCTATTCATTTTCTATCTGATTACGGGACGGAATCCTTTTAAGGAGGGAGACTGTAATAACCCCAATTTTGGGAATTTTGAAATCCTTATGAATAGTGTTTTTGCTGAATGAGAAAACTTTTCATGCCACACTATGTAGGGGTTCTGTTATGGATATTCTGAGATTTTATTAGTACTCTATATGGTATATAAGTGTATGTAAAGATCGTCAGAATCCAATTCCGAACACTTTGATTTTTCCCGGAAATCCACTAGATACAGAAAGAATTGAGTATAAGGTAACAGGATAAAAAGGATTTAAAATTCAAGGATTTAATAGAGGATCAAAAAGGAATATAATGTATTGAGAAAGGTTAAGGGAACCTAAGTAATAAGATCCCGGGTATGATCCCTCAACGATAAATGAAAACGAAAGTTAAGCGAACCGTATAACAGATCAGCGGTAATTAGGCAAGCAATCAGGAAGTTAATCAAAGAGATTAGAGGGGATGATGTCATCCAACCAATGAGAAGAGGACAAAGAGGGAAGGATGACACCACATGATGACATAAGCATGACAAAGGAAGGAAGGAAATGTGGTTGAATTAGAACCACACAAAATTCAAGGCTAAAAAGGTAATTAACCAAAACAAAAAAAAACAAAACTACATCCACCAAGCCAAAACAAATCATTTTCATCAAAACAAAAATTCTATTTCTCATCACCAAGAACATTGCTCTCGGCTTTTTGCTTTTTAAAGGAAAGAATTTTCAAAATCCAAGATTCAAGCTTCCTAAATTGGTAAGATAATTCCCTAGTATTCCTTATGCATAGTTATGGCTATATTATGAGTTTAAGCATCCCATTCATTCTCTATCTTCTCCAATAAATCAATGAAGAAGACAATGAATAGTGATTTCAAGGTTTTTAACTTGATTTTTCTTGCTTTTCCTTTAAGATCCAAGCATTCCTAAGACTCCTCAAGGCTTCCTAAGGCTTCCTAGCTACTCACACCACTTCAAGGAAGGTATATCATCTCCAAACCCTAGCTTTACTTTGTATATTAGGATGAGTTTGGTTGATATGGTATTAGAGTAGCTTAGTGATTGTTGGTTTAGAGTTGGGTTGGAATGGTGGTGAATGGATTGTTGAAATCTTATGATTTCGTAAAGAATGTAGTATAGTTTAAATTCAAGTTTAAAAATAAGTATAAATTGTTAATGTTGAGTGTTGGGGCTGTTATGATGTAGTTTGGATGCGTTTTGATTGGGTTGGAATTGGGGTTGAATTGTGGTGGATTTGGAATGGTTTAAATTGGAAATCGCGTAAACATAGCCGCTCGTAATGTCCGATTTACTTTAGACTGCTTTTGTTCATAACATTAGGACCGAGAACCCCCTGCTAGATTTTGACCATTGCCATGATTAGATAGTACATGTTACGAGTTTCGTTTTGATATGTGGTTCGTTTGATTCCGATGTAAGGTTTAGGAGAAACGACCGTTTTAAGTACGGCGTTTCGCGAACAAAACATTTCCCCTCGCCTTACTATTGAAACATAGGTTAAAGACCAAAAAGGGTTAATTAATATATGAAACAATTATGGTAGAGTGTTAGGCAGTTGGTAAGACACTCGCGGAAGGAATTGCCTTAAAACTCGTAATGGTTAAATTATTAAAAATGGTAGAGCCGAGGGTTACTCGAGTGACTTAAGAGAATCAGTAAGCGCAAAGCGAGCGTTAGAGTCTACAGTTGGTTAAGTATCGATTACAAGTGACTTTGGTTAATTCCAACTTACTTGTTGTTTTATAAGGTTACCAGACTCGTCCCGAGCCATTTTGTAACCCCCGTCGCTCAGGCAAGTTTTCTACCCGTATACTGTTGTGGTGATGTATATGTGTATATGCATGATCTTGCGATAAATACATACTTGTTATTAGCAAATTCTTGCGATATATTGTAGCATGTGATATGGTTATATATGCATGCCTGATTTATATTCTTGGTTTATATATCTGTTGGTTCAAATGCTTATAGTTGCATAATACCTATGCTAGAGATAAGCGGTATTTGAGTTTACCCTTAGTATAGGGGATAAAAAGGTGAACATACTTCTAAACCTAGAGTCGATGTTCCCGAGTATAATATATATATATATATTTATATATATATGGTTATAGTTTTCAAAACTATTAATTGAATAAGGTTTATTCGATAACTTTAACCTTATTTATATATGAATATTATTTCGAATATTCATTCGAGGGCTTATGAATCAGCTTATATTATTTAATGATTATTAATTGGATATTCATTTGAGGATGTATGACTCCTTTATTTTATTTAATGAATATTATTTATAATATTCATTCGAGGTATTATGACTCCGCTTATATTTTTTAATATTCTTTATTTTATTAAAGAATAATGTTCGATAATCAAACTTACTTTTGATATTCAAATAAAGATATTACTTTCGTATAAGTATATCTTTGATTATTTACTATTCATTCCAAGTATAAGTTTTCCAACTTCCACCTCAATCATTCTTTATGGGAATATTATTTAAATAATAATATTCAGATATTTCTAAATATATTGGGACTGATTATTTTATTAAATCAGCATTACTCCAAACACTCTTTAAAGTGTTTTCGAGTCTTCAAAATGATTTTTAAAAGTTAGAGCGGATCCCAAAACTCATTTTTTTATATTAAGATCTTCCTTTTAAAGGGGATTTAAATACTCACTCAAAACCTGAGGGATCCGGCTTTATGGTGTATTTTATATTCGCAACAAGGTTGCAGTTTTGGTAAATGAATTGATTACTTACCCAACGTTCGGGAAGTAAGTCCATCTATCGAGTCGGCATAAGCAGCATGGGCTCAGTGGGCGTCCATGATACAGTAAGTGGCTCAGTGGGAGTCCATCAAATGCATAAGTGGCTGAGTGGCAGTCCAGCATAAGGTCCTATTGCGACCAGGGTGATGATCAGTGGGGAATTCGTCCATCTACTAGTAGAAAAGGTTACTTATTGGTATCTTTGCCTGATCAGCAAGATATCGGGTTTATTGCCACAATTCTTTTTCCCTTCCAAAAATTCATTGGATGTTACAAACCCTGTTCATACTTTACATGACAGAGGTTTTCAGGAAATATATAAAGAAGATGTATATGTGGATATATATATATATATATATATCGGAACTTAATGAAGTATATCATAACTTCATTTCCTTCAATAATACTTCAAAGATTAATCTATTCAAATCTTGTCTTGTAGTCTCATCTATGTGATAAACTTTTGAAACTAATTATAACTTGAACGGTGGTAGTTCAAGTAGTATTTGGAAAAGATATAAGTATATTGGAGTATCTTGTAACTTCATCTTTTAAACTTATATCTAGTAAATGATTATCTTATGCATGTCAAAGATTTTCAGAAAAACGTTGAGACAAGGTTAGATATATAAGATCACCTTGCAACGATATTTTTATACAGTTATAAATTGGAACTCTGTGTATATTATACATGTCAGAGGATTTCAAAGATTGTGAAAAGTATATATGTATATATACTGAATATTTTGCGACTTCATCGCATTAAGATATCAACTTGGTTCATTTCTTTTGACCAAGACTTTCATGAGTACTATGAGAAGGCTCATATATTGTTAATCATATTATATATTATTTTGGTGGGCTTGTTGCTCACCCTTGCCTTCTTCTTTCATCACACAACATCAGATAGACAAGATGAACAGGACCAAGCTCCCGATTCGCAAGCGGTTAGAAAACGTTCTGCAGTCTTCTGGAAGCGTTGATGCCGCTATAGCTGAGGTAGGAACTACCAATAGGCTAGGCTTTCAACTTTTGATGTACCAGACTTATGTATAATATGAATTGTAATAATGGCAAAGAAAATGTAAATTTATTCAGAAAACCTTTTAAGGTGTATTGGCATATAATTGTGGAATAAAACGACTTGTGTTATTTTTGAGTATTCATCTCTGAGACTATAACTTGTGGTGTGTGTGTGTATATTGTGGGTCACAGTACAGAGTAGTTGATTGTTTAATAAGATTGGGTGTTGTTAAGGGAAATGGAACTCGTGACAACCGGATCCCCGACCCCGGATTTGGGGGTGTTACATTTAAAAATTCTGAAAAATAGTTTCGAGCTTTAAAATATTATTTTAAATTATTTTCAAAGCTCGATAATTATTATAAAATTATTTCGAAGCCAGAATTGGCTAGTCGAACCCTGTTTATTATTCCAATATTGATCCAACGATCCGTTTTAATTCCAAAAAATGTTTTAAAAATCATTTTAAGTACCCAAAAGCATGTTTATGACCCGAGACTTCTTTATAAATGTTATATCATTGATTATGTGACGTGTTATGTGCTATATGTGACTTGTTGGTTAACTGTCGGTCTATATATTCGATGTTTACTTGTTTATTGCGTAACTTTCAATCCGTTAATCGGATTTGGGTGAAACGAAGGGTAGATAGAAGTATGTGTCGAATAGAATCGTATAAGTTGAATATTAATAGATGCTTATGATATATGAGCAGAAGATGAAACGCGTTGGAAAGGGAAACAGGTAGTCAAGGAGTAAGACAGTCGTGACTGAAAGCGAGTGCAGTATAATAAGCTAGTACCAGGCAAGTATTCTGAACTTTCTCAAGATATTGTAGTGATTGATAGTTCTGTTTTATATTGCAAGTGCTTTGAAGCACTAAACCCTAACCCTGATTCCCGTTATTGATCTTGAGCCGTAAACCTGATTCTTTCTAGTCCATTGATTGTTGTATACCCAAATACGAACCTCAAATATACGATACTATTTCACAAATACATACAAACTAAATATCAAACACTGAACCAGATTGCTTACACATTCAACCCATTGTATCTTATGCTCTGAAAGACCAAGTTTTTGGAAACCCTGAAACATTGATTCCTTTGTTATCCAATTATTTCATTACCTAACATCCAAGCTTTGGAAATGCCATATTAATCTTTATGCAGATTGAAACCATTTTCATTATTGAACGTCCAATGTTGTTAATGATCTTGTTTATTATTTATTACTGCTTATTCTGTTATTATGTTAGAATTGGATTATTTTATAAAATTATGGACCAGATTCGTGGTCAGACCATATAATGGTCAAGTTAGGCCAATGTGTGCCTTGGATCCAGTAGTTAGAGCAGTGCTGTGTGCTTTGCTCAGGGTTAGTGCGTGACTGATCAGTAGCCTAACCTTTGTTTTTAAAATGAAAATATAATATCCAATTCTAAATCATAATTCATTTTTCACTTGATATCGTAACCAATTTCACTTGGTGATCATTATTCTCAGTTTTGTCATTGTGACTTGCTAAGCTAGTTAGCTCATTTGTGCGATGGTTTTTATGTTCTTTTCCAGTTAAAAAGGAAACAGTTGGTACCGAGGATCCCCAGTCCAGCGCGAGAGCTAGGGGTTCAGGTTGATCGAGCTGAGCTAGCAGGCTTCTTTTGGGATAATATAAGTTTGTAAATGTTTGTAATAATGTTTAATACTCAGTTCTGAGTTTGGATAGTTGGGATTTGAACGGTTTGTAATATAAGTGTGTGTTTGGCTTGTGTGCATACTTTAACCTGTTGCGGTTCGTGGTAGTTGGTAAGTAGGGTCACTGCATATTATTATTATATTTATTATTGTTATAAGCAGGTTATAAATAGTGTATGTGTGGACCCCAAACTTCTGACTCGAGTTTGGAGGGCGCCACACGATAGAGTCTACCCACTCTACTTTAAAGCACTCCTCTTTAGTTGTGGGTAACTTTATTGCCTTGAACACATTAAAAGTGACCTTCTGATCATGAACCTTCATCGTAAGCTCTCCTTTTTGTACATCAATCATAGTTCGGCCAGTAGCTAAGAATGGTCTCCCCAAGTGATAGGGATAAATAAATCCTGATTGAATAATTAAATATTGCATTAATTGTACAAAGTATGGGCTGCTAGGCCCAATAAGAAGATGTATGACATTCAGACCAGAAAGGTTAACATGTTGATCATGCCTGATGGACCAGATCAGGCCTGATGGAATAAAGAAAGCCCAAAAACCCTGATTATTTATTAATTTCGTAATTAATATATAAGGGAGAAAAACAGTTATTAAGATAAGTCCTAATGGGGATATAAATCCTTGTAGATTGGCCTCAAGGGGACCTAAAAGGATAAGGAATCAGTTTCCTACTATCTAGGACTCCAAAGTCCATTCTAGTTATGAGACTTGCCCACCAAGTCTCCTATACCAAGTCCAATTCAAGGACCCCCACATCTATATAAGGGGCCTCACCCCACAAATCAAAACTACATTTTTTGACTTGATCCTTGGCAATCAGCAAGGTACGTAGGCATCTTGTTAAGGCAGATTGAGTCACGAAACACAAGAGCAGTCAAATCGAGCCTCGAAGCTCACGTTCCTTAGTAATAAATACAGCAATTATATATATTAGTTTTTTATCCATAACATTTGGTGCCGTCTGTGGGAAAATCGAACAATAACAACCATGGTGAGAACACGGAGAACAATTAGAGCTCTAGAGGAAGGAACACCATCAGGGACAACCCAGGTGATTTCATCCACCGTAGAGATACCTCCCCACTCAACTTATGCATCTACTCAAGCGGAAGCCCAGGTAGGGGCAACTCAACCTCAGCCATAAGGGACGACTCCCCTGAATATTCAAGGTACGAATCCTCAAGTTCAACAAGTACATATACCTGTGAATTCTCGACCCGTCGGGTATTCAACTGTTGTTACTACTAACCCCCCTTATGGGATGCCCCTTTACCCCGAGGTTGGAGGAAGTGGATATGCTGGGCGAAGTGAAGCACGAGGGCAATCGCCCCCCTATATAAGAGGTTTGGCTCCTATCCCCAAGGATCGGGAATTTTCTGGTCCTTACACTGAAAGAGACTCCGAATCTTCGGATGATGAAGTGGCCCCAAGAAGGAGGCGTCCTGGCAAAGAGCCGATGGCTGATGGAAGGCAACGCCCTCAAAGCACCCAAGGGGCGAATCCCAAGAAGTGCAGGAGAGGATCAGGGCTCATGAGGCTGAGATCCAAAGGCTGAGGCGTGACTTGGAAGCTCACCAGGCCACCAGACCCCAGATACCTCCTAGGGGGAGAAATCCTCCTCCTTTCATAGACCTGGATGGTCCGGTACGAAGAAGGGTTGTCGTCCCAAGAACTGATCCAAGCAATCTCCTTCCCCTTGGAGATCCCGATGATCCAACTCCACCTTTCACAGAAGAGATAATGAATGCCCATATCTCAAGGAAATTCAAGATGCCCACTATCAAAGCCTATGATGGCACGGGAGATCCCGCTAATCATGTTAGGACATTCTCTAATGCACTGTTGTTGCAACCCGTGAATGATGCTATAAAGTGCCGGGCTTTCCCTCAAACCCTGTCAGGTATGGCTCAAAGATGGTACAGTCGCTTACCCCCAAACTCTATTGGGTCGTTCAGGGAATTAATCCAGGCTTTTATTAAGCAATTCATCAGTGGAAGAGTTCATGAGAAAAGTTCTGCATCTCTTATGAGCATTGTGCAGGGGGCAAAGGAATCCTTGAGAGATTACCTGAATCGTTTCACAAAGGAGGCTTTAAAAGTCCCAGACCTTGATGATAAGGTAGCCATGATAGCACTGCAACAAGGAACTAGGGATGAGTTTTTTAAGATGTCCTTGGCCAAATGCCCCCCTGAAAGCATGTTGCAGCTCCAGGAGAGGGCAGGGAAGTATATCAAAGTTGAAGAAAGCATGAGGAAGACCGTAGTAAGTAATGAGCCCACTGGAGGCAAGAAGCGAAAATCTGATCTGGAGTATATCGCTAAGGACAAGTATCCTAGAACCGAGCAAAACCCTGATTCAACCCCCAAGAAGGGAGGACCTAGGCAAAAGTTCACCGAATACGCTAAGCTGAATGCTCCTAGAAGCCAGATCTTGATGGAAATCGAGAAAGATCGAGATATTCGTTGGCCTAAGCCCCTGAAGGCTGATCCTGCCAAGCTAGACAAAAGCAAATATTGTAGATTTCACAAAGATATTAGTCACGACACCGATGAGTGTAGGCAGCTGAAAGATGAAATTGAGTTCCTCATTCGAAAAGGAAGATTGAACAAATACACTGGAGAAGGAGGGGACAGGAATAATAATGGAAGGAAGAACTTTGAGGATCATATGAGGGACCAAGACGATCAGGGGCGAAACCCGCAGCCTAGAGGACCAGTTATAAACACCATTTATGGAGGGCCGAGACCTCGAGGGCCTGTGATAAACACGATCTTTGGAGGTCCAACTGCTGCTAGATTGTCCAAAAATTCCAGAAAGGCATATACTAGAGAGGTTATGCATATTGTTGGAGAAGCCCCGAAGAGGGCCAGGACAGAAGTAACATTGGCTTTTGATGATTCTGACCTAGAGGGTGTGAAGTTTCCTCATGACGACCCGCTGGTCATAACACCGATAATAGGAAATAGCCCGGTCAAGAGGGTCCTTGTGGATAATGGTGCTTCTGTGGATATCTTGCTCCACGATGCCTTTCTAAGGATGGGGTATAACGACTCCCAGTTAACACCAACCGACATGCCGATATATGGATTTGCTGGAGTAGAATGTCTTGTAGAAGGGATAATCAAGTTGCCAACCACCATAGGTACGGAACCAAGGCAAGCAACACAGATGTTGGACTTTGTGGTGGTAAAAGCTAGTTCAACCTATAATGCCATCATGGGAGGAACAGGGATACATGCCTTCAACGCAGTCCCTTCTTCCTATCATTCAGTCATGAAATTTCCCACCCGGAACGGGATTGGAGAAGAGAGAGGAGATCAAAAAATGGCTAGAAGTTGTTATGTGGCCTCTTTGAGGGCAGATGGAGCCGGGGGGTAGGTTCTTCCTATTGAAGATATGGATGTCCGAGAAAATGATGAGAAGAGAGGAAAGCCAGCAGAAGACTTGGTTTCGATTCCTTTAGACCCCGAGAATTCTGAGAGGATGACTTTCATTGGAGCCACACTAGAGGAGCCCCTTAGAGGGAAGTTGGTGAAATTTTTGTAACAAAATAGTGATGTGTTTGCATGGTCAGCAGCCGATATGCCAGGTACAGACCCGGAGCTGATAACTCACAAGTTAAACGTGGATCCAAACCGGAAGACAGTGAAATAAAAGAAAAGAAATTTTGCCCCGGAAAGACAAGGAGCTATAAAACAGGAAGTAGAAAAGTTCTTAGAGGCTGGTTTCATCGAGGAGATTCAATTTCTGGAATGGTTAGCAAACCCGGTAATGGTGAAAAAGGCTAATGGAAAGTGGAGGATGTGTATAGACTTCACTGACCTGAATGACGCATGCCCTAAAGACTGTTTTACGTTGCCAAGGATTGATACTTTGATTGATGCCACTGCTGGGCATGAGATGCTGAGTTTCATGGATGGATTTAGCGGATACAATCAGATTAAGATGCACAAAGATGACATTCCAAAGGTATCATTCATCAGTGACTTTGGTGTTTATTGTTATATTGTTATGGCATTTGGTCTTAAGAATGCAGGAGCCACCTATCAAAGGTTGGTAAATAAAATTTTTAAGGATCTTATTGGTAAGACTATAGAAGTCTATGTTGATGACATGTTAGTCAAGAGTCTAGTAAAGACTGATCATATAACCCATTTGAGGGAAACTTTTGAGGTCCTGAGGCACCACAAGATGATGTTGAATCCTACAAAGTGTGCTTTCGGGGTAGGATCTGGAAAATTCTTGGGATTGATGGTCTCAAAGAGAGGAATTGAGGCTAACCCCGATAAAATAAAGGAAATCCTGGACATGGAACCACCAAAAACTGTCAAGGATGTTCAGAAGCTCACAGGAAGGGTTGTTGCGCTGGGATGATTCATCTCCAAGTCAGGAGAAAAGTGCCTATCATTCTTTAAGTCATTAAAAAATATTAAGGACTTTGTATGGAGTGAAGAAAATCAGAAGGCTTTCGAAGAACTGAAGCAATATATGGCGCAGGCCCCGTTATTGGCCAAGCCAGTTTTGAGTGAAGTTTTATTCTTGTACTTGGCTGTTTCAGAGAGTGCCTTGAGCGCGGTATTGGTTAAGGAGGAACTGAAAGTCCAGAAACCCGTATATTTTGTCAGCAAAATTCTGCATGGTGCCAAATTAAATTATTCAACTATTGAGAAATTTGCTCTAGCCTTAGTAATGGCATCGAGAAAGCTGCGTCCTTACTTTCAGGCTCATCAGATTGAGGTGCTAACAAATCAGCCACTGAGGAATATCATTCACAGTCCCAAGGCAAGTAGGAGATTGATTAAGTGGGCAATAGAGTTGGGAGAGTTCGATCTCAAGTATAAGCCGCGGACGGAAATAAAAGCCCAGGCACTAGCTGACTTCGTGGTGGAGTGTACCATACCCAACCAAGAAGTCGAGGGGCAGGAGGATACCATACCACAAGACAAGGGAATCGATAATGGGAACAAAGAGAAGGATGATAAGGAGAAAGAATATTGGGTTCTCTATTTTGATGGAGCATCAAAAACAAATTTCAGTGGAGCAGGGTTAGTTTTGCAAAGCCCTGATGGGTTCTTAATTGAGTATGCTATGAAGCTAGACTTCCCAACCACAAACAATGAGGCAGAATATGAAGCCCTGATAGCTGGCCTTGGCCTAGCTGGAACACTTAGAGTCAAAAACTTAAAGGTCCGTGGAGACTCGAAGCTGGTCATATCCCAGGTAAAGGGAGAATTAGACGCAAGGGATGATACGATGGCTAAGTATGTCCGCCTAGTAAGGGCTGTGATGACCCAATTTAATGAATGTCATGTTGAGCACATTCCAAGGGAAGAAAATGCTAAGGCAGATGCGTTATCAAAGTGTGCTTCATCCGAGATAGAAGAAAGTTCAGGAAGTGTGTACTTCCGTGTTTTGAAGACACGAAGCATAGATGTTAAGCTTGTGGCTCCTATAGGCCTGGGGACGTCATGGATTGATCCCATTAAGGCTCACATTCAAACCGGTTGGTTGCCAAGCGATGCAACTGAAGCACGGAAGTTAATTGTTCGGGCACTAAGGTACTCTTTAATAGATGGGATTCTGTACAAAAGATCTTTCGTGGTTCCTTATTTAAGGTGCCTCAGGCCTGATGAGGCACGCTTGGCTCTTAAAGAAGTGCATGAAGGCATTTGTGGACAACACTTGGGGGGCAGGGCTTTGGCTCATAAGATAACTCGTTTAGGCTTTTATTGGCCAGAAATGATGGCTGATGCCAAAGAATATGTGAAGAAATGTGACCGCTGTCAGAAGCATGCACCTATTGTTAGACAACCCCCCGAGATGTTGACCTCTATCAACTCGCCCATTCCTTTTGCTATGTGGGGAATGGATATTTTGGGGCCTTTTCCCATGGCCACGACACAAAGGAAGTTTCTGATTGTAGCCATTGATTATTTCACCAAGTGGATTGAAGCCAAACCCTTGGCCAAGATCACAACTAAACAGGTTGCACAATTCCTGTGTGAAAATATTATGTGCCGATATGGAATTCCCCGTATCCCCGTCACTGACAATGGAACACAATTCAACAATAAGGAATTCAAGAAGTATTGTGAAGAAAATGAAATTGAGTTATGGTTCACCTCTGTGGCTCACCCACAAGCCAATGGGCAAGCGGAAGTAGCAAATCGAATAATCCTGGGTGGACTAAAAAAGAGGATCGAGAAGTCAAGAAATAATTGGGTGGATGAGATACTTCTCATATTATGGGCCTATAGGACTACCTGTAGAGTTACGACAGGAGCGACGCCCTTCATGTTGGCATATGGGGCAGAAGTAGTAGTTCCTGTGGAGATATCACATTCCTCTCCAAGGATTCAGGCTTTCAATGCAGAAGAAAACGAGGAAGGGCAGAGGTTAGCCCTGGACCTAATTGATGAAGTGCGAGATGAGGCGCATGCAAAGATAATGGAATACCAGAAAAAAGCTTCATTTTATTACAACCTAAGAGTTAAAGAAAGATTCTTCAAGCAAGGAGATTTGGTATTAAGGAAAGTGGAAGCTTCTGGTGTAGGACAGAAAGGAAAACTTGCCCCAAATTGGGAAGGGCCGTACAGAGTCAAGAGCGTTCAGGGTAGAGGAACCTACAAGCTGGAGACTATGGATGGTTTTGAAGTCCCGAGAACCTGGCACGCACAAAACCTGAAGCTTTACTACGTGTAAGATAATCGAAGTACGATTCTCACTTGTCATAATGACAAGTAGGTTTAAAAGCACCTTGAAGCTTTGCTTGCGTAGGATTTTATATTCCAGTAGAATTTATATTATCGAGGGTCGAACCCTTGCTATGTAAGGTTTTGGAGAACCAGACTTCATATTAAAGAGTTTGAAATTATTTCAACCTGTGGATGTTTGAGTTGTGTGGCCAATTAATTCAAGTATGAATGCATATTAAAGTATCGGAAAAATAAAGGAGAGAGATGCGAATAAGGAAAGTAGCATATAAAATAACCCCGGAGGGTAATAAGTTTTGATACAAACAAAAGTCCAGACATAAGTTAAGGATAAAATTACAAAATGAAAAAACTACTCCTCCATGCGGGAGCCTTCATTCTCTTGCTCCTTATCAGCACCTTTAGCATCCTTCGCAGGAGAAGCGAGAGGAGAAGCAGTGTTAGGATCCAAGATGCGATCATCTGGCTGAGGGGAGTTGAAGAGGGCATCTATGCTGTCCTCCGTCTCAGCCTGCTCAGGACTTATAAAGTCCTTAGGGTCGACTAAGCCCGGATGCCTCTCAGAAACCGCCTTTACGGCCGCATCCCATCCCTGAGTAAACTGTAGGGAATAAAGACCCTCATCATGAATCTCCATGAGATTCTTAAACTTGTCAGAATCCATGTAGTCATCGATGAGCTTATCCTTATCCCTCCTAAGTTTCACCAGCTCGGAATGAGCCTTAGCCAGCTCCTCCTTCTTCGTGTCCAGCTTCTTCTCCAGGACCTTGGCTCTCTCCTCCCATTTCTTTATCTCCTTCTCAAACTCATCAGAGTTACCCTTCCAGGACCTAGCCTGATGGAGGGCCGCCTGGAAGTAGGTGTTACTCTGCAAAGAAATATGAGTTAACACAAGCTCGTTGAAATACGAGAAAGTTGGAATTCAAAGAAAAAAGAAGAGAAGAAAAAAGAAAAGTTACCGCAGCTTGGGCTTGAGAACCCAGAAGCTCAATAGTCTCGATATCACTCCCCGTAACAATGTCAGTAAAATCGTGGGGAGTGATGGAATGGTACGACCAATCCTTAGCATGTTTGGTGGATCCAACCACCGTATCGCTCCTCCTGAAGCCCCAGTTAGGCATGAAGGAATGCGCCTTAAGTGGAGGATCCACATCATCCCCCAGCTCGACCACCGGGACGTGGGGCTTAAGGAAAGAAGGACCATCAGGCTTGCTCCTAGGGTCCCTGTTTAGCTTGGCCCTCTTCTGGCGGCCTGACTCCCCTTCCTTGGGCCTGTTGACATTATTGATGGCCTCGCAAGCTGAAAAGGAAAGATAGAAGGAATATTAAATTGCAGGAGATAAAATGTTACAATTAAAGGGAAGGAAAAATGGTTATCCAGTTATAAATTTACCCTTATCACTGGCCTGAGAGAGACCAACTTTCTTCAAGGAAAACTCCTCTAAGAGGGTCCAGGTGTCTGTTTTCCCATCATCTGAAATTAAGGCTTGGTAGGCCACCTCCTCCTCATCAGATAATCTGATGCTACCTGGACTCCCATCTGACACTTTGCAAAAGGGCCTACGGAAGAGTGTGGCCCAATCACCCCCAGCCCAGGTCAGCCTCAGAAACTCGTCCCTCCATTTGGGGTTGTTCTTAACTATGGAATTACTATCAAAGATATGAGGGATTTTGGGCCGTTGACGAATTAAAACCCAACCTGGTTGACTCATGGAGCTATTATAGAATTGGAAAACTTTCCTAAAGACAGCTACGGAAAGAGGAAAATTGTTTCTAAGACAAAGGACCATAAAACAGATAATGTTCCTCCAAGCGTTAGGAGGGAGTTGACAAGGGTTGATTTGTACATCGGCAAGTAAGCGAGGAATAAATTCATGGAATGGGAACCTAAGACCCGCGGTTAGGGCTCCTCGATAGATAAACAAAGTATCCCTCTCCCAGTTACATGTCCTATCCCCAGGGGCGGCTGGAGTAATCCTAAGGTAGGGTGGAAGTCTGTACAGGGTGTTCATGGACTCGATTCTACCATCTAACTCATGAAAGGTGTTACCATGGTTATACGAATCTAACTCAGATAGAGAGGGATATTCATCACCTCTAAAGTTAATCATATCAAGTAGGGAAGTATATGGAGATTGAATTTGAATGTTTGTACCTCTCTTAGAAACATTCATCTTCTGCAAATGAGCCAAGTCACGATCCGCCATTGGTATGCTTCGATTGAATGCTTGAAACCCAGAAAAACTTGAGAATGGTGGAGCTGCGGTGGCTGTGGTTGCCGGAAATCGTCTTCTCAAAGGGAGAACTCTAGAGAAAATTGTGAGAGAAAATATGAGAAGTGTGAAGTGAAGTGAGGATTCTCACTTCACACTACACTTATATAGGCGAAAAGCTCGGAATCAGGGCATTTTAGGCCCATTTAGCCAGGCCCAACCTAAAAGGCCATCTACAAGAAATGTCGGGAACAATCTAGAAACTCCCATGGAAAATGAAGGGTCGAAAATCGACCAGAATCTTAAGATGGGTCGATCGGAGTCCTGATCGACAAAGAAGAAAATCCTGATCGATACTTCAATCGATCAAAAGGGAAGAAACCTATTAAGTTCGATCAGAGTCCTGATCGACGCAAAAAAGGATCCTGATCGATATCTCATTCGAACAGGAGGGAAGAAATCCCCTAAGTTCGATCAGAGTCCTGATCGACGCAAAAAAAAGGATCCTGATCGATATCTCATTCGAACAGGAGGGAAGAAATCCCCTAAGTTCGATCAGAGTCCTGATCGCACCAAAGAGGATCCAGATCGATATTTCATTCGATCAGAACGGTAGAGAGCCACCCAGTTCGATCAGAATCCTGATCGAAATCGATCAGAATTCTGGTCGATTCTGCCCATGTTTCAGTCGACTAGAATGTCACTTTTGGAGGCTAGTTCGATCAGAATCCTGATCGAAATCGATCAGGAATTTTGGTCGATTCTGCGTAGGTCCTGATCGAAGATCCAATCGACCAGAATGTTACTTCCTGAGCTAGTTCGATCAGGATCCTGATCGAAATCGGTCAGGAATCCTGATCGATTTTGTATACATCCTGATCGATTTTGTATACATCCTGATCGATTTTAAGGCAGAAAAATAAGGATAAATCCCAGAAATTAGGGAAAAATCCAGAAAATTAGAGGAAAATCCAAAAAATTAAGGATAAATCCCGGAAAAATTAGGGAAGATTCCTAAAAATTAAGGATAAATCCCAGAAATTAAAGGAAAAATCCAGGAAATTAAGGATAAATCCCAGAAATTAAGGAAAAAATCCAAGAAGTAAAAGATAAATCCCAGAAATTTAGGGAAAAATCCTAGAATTAAAGGAAAAAATAAATCGTTGTAAACGTGTAGGTCGCTCCACACTTTATGCAAAAACAAAACCCTGTAAGGGAATGAATAGACTTAACTTCTGCGAAACCTAATCAATGTTTCCCAAAAGTTGGGGGGCAAATGATAGGGATAAATAAATCCTGATTGAATAATTAAATATTGCATTAATTGTACAAAGTATGGGCTGCTAGGCCCAATAAGAAGATGTATGCCATTCAGACCAGAAAGGTTAAAATGTTGATCAGGCCTGATGGACCAGATCAGGCCTGATGGAACAAAGAAAGCCCAAAAACCCTGATTATTTATTAATTTCGTAATTAATAAATAAGGGAGAAAAACAATTATTAAGATAAGTCCTAATGGGGATATAAATCCTTGTAGATTGGCCTCAAGGGGACCTAAAAGGATAAGGAATCAGTTTCTACTATCTAGGACTCCAAAGTCCATTCTAATTATGAGACTTGCCCACCAAGTCTCCTATACCAAGTCCAATTCAAGGACCCCCACATCTATATAAGGGGCCTCACCCCACAAATCAGAACTACGTTTTTTGACTTGATCCTTGGCAATCAGCAAGGTACGTAGGCATCTTGTTAAGGCAGATTGAGTCACGAAACACAAGAGCAGTCAAATCGAGCCTTGAAGCTCACGTTCCTTAGTAATAAATACAGCAATTATATATATTAGTTTTTTATCTATAACACCAAGATAATGGGAATCTTCTTATCCTCCTCAAAGTCAAGAATTACAAAGTCAGCAGGGAAGATGAGTTTATCCACCTTGACCAAGACATCCTCCACTATACCTCGTGGATAAGCGATAGAACGGTCAGCTAGTTGCAATGACATGTATGTTGGTTTTTTGATCAGGCAGATCAAGCTTATTGAAGATAGATAAGGGCATCAGATTGATTCTAGCTCCTAAATCACATAAACACTTGTCGAACGACAAGTTTCCGATGGTGCAAGGAATAGTGAAGCTTCCAGAATCTTTAAGCTTCGGAGGCAACTTCTATTATAGCACAGCACTGCATTCCTCCGTTAGAGCAACGGTCTCTAAGTCATCGAGCTTCACTTTCTGAGAGAGAATACCTTTCATAAACCTCGCATAGCTAGGCATCTGTTCAAGAGCTTCAGCGAAAGGTATGTTGATATGAAGTTTCTTGAACACCTCCAAAAACTTCTCAAACTGCTTATCCAGCTTTTTCTTCTGCAGCCTCTTAGGAAAAGGAGGTGGAGGATATATCTGTTTCTCCCCTATATTACCCTCAGGAGGAGTGTGTTCCACAGTAGTCTTCCTTGGTTCCACCTCTACTTCCTTCTGCACTTCTTCTTCAGCCACAACTGCATTTTCTGAAACTTGAGATTTTTCAGGCTCTTCATCTTGCTGCATTTGGGGGCTTGCGACCTTTCCATACCTTAAGGTGATGGCGTTCACCTGTTCTTCAACTTCCCTCTTGCCTGGATTTGTTTCTGTATCACTAGGAAGCGTTCATTGTGGTCGATTCAATAAGGCATTAGCAATTTGCCCTATTTGGTTCTCCAGAGTCTTGATAGAAACAGTCTGGCTTTGGCATATAAGAGCCTGGTTTTTGTACATAAGCCGCAACTCCTCCAATTCAGATTTTTCATTCGAAGATAGACATGCACCAAGAGTTTGTTGTTTTGGTGTAATTTGTTGCTGAAAACCAGGAAGGTTGAATAGTTCATTTCTAAAATGCTGGAACGACTGTTGCATCGCATCCTGATTGTTGCTCTAGCTGAAGTTAGGATGATTCCAGTTGTCAGGATGATAAGTGTCTGGAACTGGTTGCTGCGATCTCTGAAAGTTGCTCACAAACTTAGATGAGTCACTAGATATAGCGCATTGCTCTGTCACATGCGGACCTGCACACAACTCACAAATACTAATTATCTGCTTAACACCATAGTTAGCCAGAGAATCGATCTTCATAGACAACGTCTTTAGTTGAGCAGTGATAGCCATAGCTGTATCCACTTTAAGAACTCTAGCTACCTTGCCCTGTGGACATCTCTGGGTTGGATACTGATATTCATTATCAGCCATCAGTTCAATTGAATCATAAGCTTCCTCATAGCACTTTGCCATAATGCTCCGCCTGATGCTGCATCGAGCATGGGTCTGGACTGTGCTCCCAACCCATTGTAAAAATAATTGATGATCATCCAATCAGGCATTCCATGATGAGGACACTTCCTAAGCATCTCCTTGTAGCGCTCCCAAGCTTCACATAGTGATTCTCCCCATTTTTCTGTGCAAATTGAGTAATAGCATTCCTGAGTGCAGCTGTCTTCACCATAGGGAAGAATTTAGTAAGAAACTTCTGAGCAAGATCTTCCCAAGTAGTAATCGAACCAGCTGGTAGAGAGTGTAACCAGCTCTTAGCCTTGTCCCTCAGAGAGAATGGGAACAGTCTCAGCTTCACAGCATCTTCAGAAACACCATTGAACTTAAAGGTGTCACAGATCTCAATGAAATCCCTAATGTGCATATTGGGATCTTCCGTTGAAGAACCCCCAAACTGGATTGAATTCTGCACCCATTGAATTATGACAGGCTTGATCTCAAAGGTATTAGCTGTGATAGCTGGCCTGACAATACTAGATTAAATGTCATTGATCTTGGGTTGAGAAAAATCCATCAAGGCTTTCGTTCGTGCTGCTGGATCTCCCATTGTAATGAGTACCTATAACACAAACAAATAAACCGTGAAAGTAAAAGAATCCGAGTCAGTGAACTTTAAAGACCACCGATGACAAGCACATAAACTAAAAATTAACACCTAGTCCCCGGCAGCGGCGCCAAAAACATGTTAGGGCGAAAACACACGCTAAAATTCACGCAAGTATACGCGTTCGCAAGTAGTATAAGATATAAATCAGATTCGTTCCCACAGAGACTGGTTTAGGTTAAGTTCAATTTATGCACCTATGCAACAATGTATAATTATCGCTCAATGCTAAGACAAATAACAAATTGGGTTTTTAATAAAATAAGAGATTATACTAAATAACATTAACTAAGAGAATTGAGGTTGAATTACTATATATGACAAACATGGGATTCTAACTTCATTAAATACTTCATTCAATAGCCTTATTGTTCTTAACCTTAGCATGTAATGGTGATGACACTAATCAGATAACACGAAACTAGTAAACGCCAACTTTCGTTGTACAAATACCCTACTACCAAGCATCCACAAAAGAGATAGAAGTTGAATAGACACCAATTATGCTTAGTCCTTATATGTCTATAAGAATTGAAAATATAACGGTTTAATGCGCAAGTTATCTATCGTGATTACATAGGGCAAGTAAGATGGTTAAAATTACCTACGAATCATGCATAACAAATACATGAACATATGCTAGCATGGCAAGTTCTAAACCTCTATATTCACTATCGCTTCAATAGATATTAACACGCTATCTTATATGTTAGCTACGCACATAAGACGAATAAGCACAACTAATACTAGGATATCAATCAATCACCACACACCAAGATATCGAAACAAATTAATTATTGAAATCCATAAGTAAATCCGCTAGAATCCCATGATAATGATTAGCCCATAATTGAACTCATCATCATCATGGGTTCCAATGAAAGCATGGTATAAAACAAGGTCTTAATAAACTGAATAATAATCAAATTACGAATATAAAAGTTCTAGGTTCCACAAGAATGAAAACGAGCATCCAAAGTTACAACTATTTTCAAAGAATCACAAGTAGAAAACAAGATCTTCTTTTTCGGAGTTGTTTTGTGCTTCTAGGTCTTCTCCTTGATCTCCCAATCTTCCCGGATATTGGAAACCTTTTTTTAAGTATAAATAAGCCCCTAGTGGACCTGTACCCTTAAAATTATCAAATTCCACTCAAAAAAGGTTTTTTCAGCGAAATCAGCCGCGCATCAGCATGCGGTCGCGTGCGGGTCTGACACGGCCACGTGCACTTCTGACGCAGCCGCGTGGGCGACTTCTGGAAAATTCTGATGAATCTTATTTTGGCCATAACTTGAGTTCTACTCGTCAGAATTACGCAATTCAACTGCCCACGCGAAGCTAATGAGATTCTCTACAACTTGAAAATGGCATTGGCTTCCAAATCTGATCACTTTTCATCATATTTTCCTTTAAAAGCTCCTTTCTTTATTTAATTGACACTTGAAATGCAATACATAAAAACACATAAAATACCAACAACTTGAGTCCAAAACACAATTTAAGCTTGTAGTAAAGCGTTCTAAGTGGATATGAAATCCACTTATCATGCATTGCCAACAATCTCCCCCAATTTGTGAGAAGGTTGCTTAACACAAATTCATGCATGTTAACAAGACTAACCCCCAGCTTCAATGGAAAATAAGATTAATACATAAAAATTGACACAATTACAACATTTATACATTAGGAGATTTCTTGAGTTTAAATAGTTACAACATTTACGGAAAGACAGTTTTTGCTTATGTTTTCTTCTCTAATGAGATCCTTTAAGTAAACAAGAATATCAAGTTCTTCTATGATTGGTGTCTCACTTAGAGCTTCCACAAGTTTGAGTATGTCTGTCTTTGGATAACCATTTAGCAAATCAATCCTAAATCTTGTGAATTTTCCCCAGCTTTGATAGTTTAAACCATTTCCAACTTTAGAAATTCTGCTCATTCCTTTGGCCTTGAGTTCTTCTGATCTTTTTGATGTACGTTTCAATCTCCTCATTGTATTCCTTATCCTTTCTTCAGATTCAGCTTTATTCCCTGCTCTTCTTTCCTCCTTTTAATCAACCATTCAAGCTAAAACAGATCTCCATGCTCTTGTAGCAGTATCCTATCTTTAAGTAAGCTTATCACTCTTTTAATTTCTGTTGGGGGAGAGAGTGTCCATTAAGGTACAACCTAGAAAATGTGAAGGATCCATCTTCATAGTAGATTCTTACTTCCCTTAGAGTTACCAACCCAGACCCTAACTATTTCCTCAGCTAGTTGTTGATAATAATCTTCATCTGAGATGCACCAGTTTAAGGTAGAAAATCATTTGCTGGAAACAATTCCAGATAGCCCTTTCAGTGACTTCCACTTTTTCAGCAGGGCCTGTCTTTCTTTGGTTTTCTCCCAACATACTGTAGTTTGTTAGGAAATGAATAACACACAGAGGGGGGTGAATGTGTTTTACTGCTTTTGAGATTTTCTTGAATGTTTATGGTTGAACAAAGTAAATTAATTCTTGTAGTGAAATGTATTCATGCAGAATTTAAAACTTCCAGAAAAATAAAGAACGCGGATCTTCAAAACTCACTTAATTTTATATTAAAATTAAGACTGTTTTGCTACAAAATTTCTAGGCTCTTTGTTGATAAAGAGCTTAGCTTCTCCTTGAGAGTGGTTACAAGAAATTTGATCTAAATTGTTACTTCTGACTAAGGACCAGAGTTAACTTTATAACTCAGTTAACTGCTAGTTACACAGTGTGTAATAGGATATGCTATTAGCTTTTCCTAAACCGTCATTTGTCATTTCTATTTATAAAAAAACAGATCTTCCAATTCTGGCTTAGCATATCTTTAGCATCCCGTGTTCAATTTAATCTTCCTTTGGTCAGTTAATCTTTACCATTGATCTTGCACATTCTTCAAGCTGCTTTTTGTAGAGTTGTCCATCCAGCTGTTGGATTGTTTGTTGTATTGATTATCTTGGATATTGAACTGATCTGCAACTTTGTACTTTGAGATTGTACATCGAGATCTCCAGTTTAGATTTATGGAACCTTGACATCTCGATAAGTATATTGGCTATCGAGATCTCTAGTACTCTATATTTAGTTTGGTTTGTAGAGGTCTTTAGTTCTCTATAAGAGATTTTAGGCTTGTCGAGATTTCTGGTCTTCACATCTTCACTTTGACTTATTGATAACTCTTAGTTCTCTAGTGGCTGCTCTTGACTTGTCGATATCTCAGTGTTCTCTAGTCAAATTTACCTTGTCGATATCTCAGAGTTCTCTCTAGTGAATTTTGACTATATCGATATCTCTGAGTTCTCTAGTGGAACTTGACTTATAGATAACTCAGAGTTCCTCTACTGAATGTAGACTTTGTCGATAACTTTGAGTTCTCTAGTGAATGAATGACTTTGTCGATATCTCCAATCTTCAGTTCTTCATTTGGCTTGTCGAATTTCCTGAGTTCTCTCGTAACTTTCTGACTTTCTCAATAAGCCATTCTGGAGGTCTCGAAATGACTTCTCATAATATTAAATTTGTGACTTGTAGAGATCTTGACTTAGAGTATTTTCTCCAAACAGATTTATTCAACTCAAACTTCTTCAAAATTCTTCTGAGGCGTGATCTCTTGCCTTCTTCCAGATAGATCATTAGGCTTGATACTGTTTCAGTAAAAAGACTCCAGTCGCTCCTTTGCATTTTTACAGACTTTAAGTGTTACAAGTACAATATACCGATTAAGATAACATCACACTACTTCGGGTTGACAAAATGTCTTAGTCTGTTAAAGTACATGTATGTCTTTATACAACATAGTTAATTTTGAGTGATGCTTTTCAGAGGGTAGGTTTGAGATTTTCTTGAGAAATGTTTGGCTTGAGGTGATTGGTATTTTTAGAAGGGTGCCTGGTTGTTTGTTTTTATAGGAATTTAGGCTTAGAGGTTTGAGGTGGTTTGATGTTGGAGTTTGTTGGCTTTGAAGGTTGAGCTTGAGTTGTTTGGATTTTTAGGTTTGTTTGTGATTGTGGTCCTGACATCTTGCTTTTTCTTCCTTCTCCTTTCATCCCCTTTCTTCTTCTCATCATCTTTTTTCTCTTCTTGCTTCTTGTCCTTGCTTCCAGTTGCTTTAGAAGATTGACTTGGATTTGAGCCAGAAGGTTTTGTTTGTCATCCTTCTGCTCATCACATCCTTATCATTTCTTAAACTGTATTGAGTATTTGGCAACATGGTGTCAGTATTTATAAGATACCTATCTAAGATCTTTATCATCTCCACATCTTCATGCTTTTTGTTCCTTTTGTACTTTAGATCAGACTGTAAGTCATGATCAGCCTCATATTTGATCTGGCACAGTGTTTGGGAACAAGGATATGTTTTACTCTGTTTGGTTGTTGGACAAATATAGACTACTCCTTTGTTTGGATCTAGATAGCTTCAGGAAAGCTGTCACATGTGCTTTTTGAGCTCATGGAGAAGTTGAGTGTCTTCCTGGAATAACTGGATTCACTCGTGTCAATCATTACATCCAGTTCAGATGCTCTCAAAGTTTGAAGATTTGTAAGAGTCACCTGAAGACACCTGTCCACCCACCATCATTAATGTTCACACCAATCCTTTTCTCCAGGAAGGTAGTAATTTTCACAAGCACCCTGATAAAGTTGATGTTCTTGCCAAAGCTTTCTTGTAGGTCACATAATTGTTTTGAAGAGACATTCTTAGTACTGCAAGAAGTTCACTGAATTCCTGATCTTGATTGGATCCTTCTGCAGCCTTTAGAAAGTTATTTCTTTTCCAACATCAACTTGAGAAGAGCTTGACCAACCTGAATAGGCTCTTTAGATTTTGATTTAGCATCCCTGGATTGTTGAATCCTAGCCTCAATCTCCCACTTAGTCTTAGGTGACAGGCATGAGTACGGGAGTTGGTAATTCTGGCCCTATCTGTTAGGTAGAAAGGGCAATTAGTATTTGTGTTTCCCCAGGATGGCCCCCCAAAGTAACAAATTCTGCATTTGGAGATGCCTGTGAGAGTCCACCAGGGTCTGAATATCTGATTATTGACTCTTAAACAAGAGAAGTCAAGGTTTGAACTTGAGCATTGAGGGAGGCATTTGAGGACTGTAAGTCTGAAAATTGTTTGTAGAAGAGATTGGATTTGAAGATTTGTAGAGGTTGAGACAGGATGATGAGAACTTGTAGATGTTGAGGAGCCAAAAGTTGCTTCCACAACTTATTTGATACCTTTCATAAGCAATGCAGAAGGCTCATATCTGGTCTGGTAAAGCTGGTCCAGCTTGATCTTTGTATCATTTGAATTTGTGATTTGTGTTGGACCACTTCATGAGGAGCAATGAAAGATTGTCTGAGATTTTTGACATCTTTTTCAATAGAAGTCAGATCCATCCTTGCCTATCTGATCAGCAAAATGTTTAAACATTTGAAGTGATCTTGAATTGTGATGGTATGATCTCATCTATCTTCTCTTTCACTAGTTTCCTGATTTTGTCTTCATGACCAACCAACTTAAGTTCTAGTGCTTTTCCAAAGAGATGGAAATATTTGAGTTGAGCCTTGGAAACTTCATTAATTGCATCATAAAATTCACCAGGAGTCAGTGCTTTAGTATTGCTTCCCAAATAGTCATATTCACTCTGCATAAGCCTGGAGAATCTTTGGCAAAGCTTTTCATTTGTATAACCAAAGATGATATCATCCACATAAATCTAAACTAGGATCATATCATCACCATGCTTCTTGTAGAAGAGAGTCTTGTCTATAGTGCCTCTAGTAAACCCATGTTTAAGTAAGAATTCTGACAATGTATCATACCACTCTAGGTGCCTGCTTTAGCCCATATAGAGCCTTGAGTAACTTGTACACAAAATCTGGAAATTCTGGATCTTCAAAGCCAGGTGGCTGTTGCACATAATTTCTTCCTCTAGCTCACCATTAGGAAGGCCCTCTTGACATCCATTTGATCCACTTTGATATTTGAATGTGCAGCAAATGCTAGAAAGATCCGTGTTGCTTCAGTCTTGGAAACGGAGCAAAAGTTTCATCATAATCAATTCCTTCTTCCTATGAGTAGCCTTTTATAACCAACCTTGCCTTGTTTCCTGGTAACAGTACCATTTTCATCCATCTTGTTCCTGAACACCCATTTTGTTCTAATTACACTTATGTTCTTTGGTTCGGGATCATAAATTATTAGAAAGTTGCACTTCTAGTTCTCACACCAGAAGTTGGATCACAATAATTGCTTCTCTAGTGTGACTTCTATCCCACTTCCTTGTGTGAGTTTGTTGACTTGTGCCTTCATCATGTTCTTCATTATTGGTATGACTAGTAGATCCTTCTTCTCTTTCTCCCCCTGAGTTTGTGCTATCAATTCAGATGCCTGAGATGAGCTTCCATTTCCATGATTTTCCTATTCAGTAGTTTCTTCATTCATCATCTGTTGTGCATTGCCTTCATCCTCTTCATCAGAATCACTGTTAATGTTGAGATTTTCAAGTGCAAGGGCTTCAGCTTCATTATCATCAAGGCATTCTAAGCCTGGACACTTGTCATCATCAAAGGTCACATCTGTGCTCTCCATAATTTTCTTTTGATCAATTACATAGACCTTGTAGGCAGTTCTCTCCAATGAATATCCCAGAAAAATTGCTTCAAAAACCTTTGAGTCAAATTTTCCCACATTCAGAGTTGACTTTTAAATGTAACACTTGCTTCCAAACACATGAAGATGCTTTACATTAGGCTTTTTCTTAGACATGATTGAATAAGGTGATTTTCCATGAATCTTGTTAATGAGATATTTGTTTTGAGTATGGCATGCAGTGTTAACAGCTTCTTCCCAAAAACTAGTTGGCAACTTGGAATCTTGCAGCATTGTTCTTGCAGCTTCAACTAATGTTCTGTTCTTTCTTTCAACTACCCCATTTTGTTGAGGTGTCTAACAACTGAGAATTCTTGAACAATGCCTTTGTTTTTGCAGAATTCACTCAATGTTGCATTTCTGAATTCTGTTCCATTATCACTTCTCAATCTCTTAACACAATTATGATTTTCAGCCTGTTTTTCTATTTCTTGATGTGCTCAATTATGATGTGTGGAGTTTCATCTTTAGAGTGCATAAATTCTACCCAAGTTTATCTTGAGAAATCATCCACCATCACAAGTGCATATTTCTTGAAATGATAAGACATTTACTGGCCCAAACAAGTCCATGTGAATAAAACTACAATGGTGTACTTATGGTCACAGTTTTGACTTGTGACTTGATCTTTTCATTTTTCCTTCCTGACAAGCTTCACAAACTTCAACTTGAGCAAACTCCAGATTAGGCATGTCTTACTAACTCCATATTAGGCATGTCTCTGACTAACTCCTTTATGAATCCTTTGTTGTTGTCTCTAAAAGTCACCAAAGGGCAGCCTTCTCCTCAAATTATGATAGCAGGGCCTTATCACCTGTCATATGTCTAGAACATCCATTGTCTATGATCCATATGACCTTCTTCATTTTTTCCTGCACACAATGAGTTTTAAGTGGTGTTAGCAACCTAAGCAGAGTTGGGAACTTCTTCTTGTTAATTGTTAGCAGAAGTACAATGAGTTGTTCAGATAAAATAGAGTTCATTGACTTTTTTGCATTTTCCCTATCGGTTGTAGACCCAATTTGTTGTCTTTGAGGTCTACTCTCAGCTGTGACAACTTTTTCATTACTTCAAGTTGCAAGGGATGCAATCAAAACTTGTCACAGAATGATAGGGATCATTTGCATCTGCTTCATTGTATTTGCAAGCTCCTTCATCTGGCTTGCTAAACAACCTTTTTACAAAGGTAAGTTAGGTGATTCACAGAGCCACATTTCTCACATTTCTTTCTTGGATCATCTGCAACATAAGCAAAATTGTTTCTTTTTTTATTCCAATCTTCCTATTTCTATTTTTCTTATTCTTTCTTGCATCTTCAGTTTTTGTTTCCTTGACAGGTGTCTTGGAATCTTGGTTGTCCATGAGCTTCTCTTCAGCTTTAAAAGATTGAGTTATTTCTGCATTTTTATTCTCATTGTCTTCATCAGCAATCTCTTGCTTTATAATCAACTCTTCTTCACTGAAGTTTACGTCACATGCTTTGAACACAGGTGAACCAACCTTTTTCAGAATAACTGGAACATCATCATTTTCATTAGCTTTCCCTTTTTCACCTACAGCTTTCTTCTTGTTGTTCAAGGCATCATAGTCAATACCATTAGCATTAGCATATAGCACATGGATTGTTCTTCTCATGGTATTTTCCAACCAACTCAGATGCATTCCTGAAAGATTGTAACTTGACTTCATTCTTTTCCAGCTTCTCCATTAGCACTGCTTCAATTTCACTTGCACACTTGAGCTTGTTCTTCATATTTGCATTTTCTTGTTTCACAGCTTCAAGCTCTACCGGCAACAACTCAGTTTCTTGTTTCTCATTTTCAAGTTTCTCATTTATCTTTGTCAGTCTGCTAACTTCTTCATTAGCAGCAACCATACTTGTATGAATGTGAAACATTTCTGTGCTCATCTTTTCTACAGTTTCCTTATATTGACTCGCATTTAAATAAATGGTGGTAAGAGTTGGTACCTGTGATTTTGATGAGGATGACTCTCCTTGCTCCAAGACCATTAATGCATAACTTCCAACTTCCTCATCTTCATCATTATCAGAATCATCCCAACTCTTTCCCTCAGCAATATCTTTGCTTTGTTGTTTCTTCAGAAGAGCTTCATACTTTGCTTCCAGTTCAAGATAAGCTTTGTCTTTCTTTGCTTTCTTGGATTTCCTGCATTCTATAGAAAAATGGCCTAGCTCATCACAGTTATAGCACCTTATCTTTGATATGTCAATAGATCCGGTTTTGTAACCATTTTTGCTATCAGATGTGTACTTCCCATTTCCTTTCCAGCTGCCGTGTTGGTTGAATGATTGTCCTTTACCCTTGAAGAATCTTGGCTTCTTTACTCTAATGTTAGAGAACTTTCTTTCCAGATAGGCCATTGACTGATCAAGCTCATCAATTTCATCCAGGGTGTAGAATTCATATTCTTCCAATTCCAGTATAACTTGTTACTGTGAATCATTGTTTCTTTGCTCACTTGCTGAGGCAACTGAAGTCTGGGATCTTGGCTCATCATTAGAGGTCTGGATTTCATTGACAATTAGAGCACTTGAACCATCTCCAACATGCCCTTGACCAACTCTTAATGATTTCCTTTGAATCATCTCTAATTCATATATTTTTAAGATTCCCTATAGAACTTCCAGAGTTATTATGCTCAAGTCTCTCCCTTCTCTGATTGCTAAAATATTCTGTTCCAAATGATCAGGGAGTATAAGTAAAAACTTCAAGTTCACTTCTTCAGCTTCATAGTATGTGTCATGCAACTGCAAGTCATTTATCAGCTTGTTAAACCTTTCAAACACATCAATGATACTTTCTTGTGGATTA
>NW_027421821.1:0-17439 GCF_009905375.1 Apium graveolens
GAAATTCATTTTGCATGTCAGGATTAGAAAAATCCGGTAAAAGTACCCCTCCCGACAACGAGACTCGTTCCCGATTTACAAGATTAATTTTTCAAATGATTTTTCGACGATCCAACCGTACGGATGTTAGGATATATCAATTTTTGTCATATGAAAAAAATATTAAAAAAATTGAAATTCATTTTGCATGTTAGGATTAGAAAAATCCGGTAAAAGTACCCCTCCCAACAACGAGACTCATTCCCGATTTACAAGATTAATTTTTAAAATGATTTTTTTGAAGATCCAACCGTACGGATGTTTTAGATATATCAATTTTAGTTATATGAAAAAATTATTGAGATATTTTCCTATCAACATGGTAATTTTTTTAAATGATATTTTCGAAGATCGTAATTTTTTTAAATGATATTTTCGAAGATCCAACTGTATTGAGATATATCGATTGTAATCATATAAAAAATTATTCAAAAAATTTTAAATTTATCTTGTTTGATTTTATAATGAAAATCGAATAGAATTGCAACTCCGAAAATTAAGAATCTTTCTTGATTAAATAATTAATTTCTTAAAATCTGTCTTGGTTAAATTTTCATTTTTTACACAATTTTTGGTTTTGCCCCCCTTTAATTTTCATTTCCCCTTCCCTTCTAATTTTCATCCCCCCATTACCTCTCCCCTTCCCCTTTCTTAGATCTGACCGGTTCTCTCTCCCTTCCCATGACTCTTCTCTCTCCTCTCTCTACCTGGTTTTGCTTAAAATCACATGGATTATGTGTGTATTATGATGGGTTAGGTTTTTGAGTTTTCAAACCCTAACCATCTCAATCACCCAATCTTGTTTCTGTTTCATAAAATTACCTATGAATTCAGCTCAACTATTTAGATTCACTTCCAATAATAGGTGGAGCTTCTCAAGTAAAAAAATGAAGGTTGGAATTTCTAATCTCCTTGATTTTCAAGTTCAAAGCGACAATTTTGAGGAATATTTTTGGAGTTCTGATTTGACCTTTCAAGCTCAGGGCATGACTGATGAGTATTTGTTTATCATTTGCAAGGTTAGGTTCTATGTTTGTTATGCTTAATTTACTCCATGGGTTTCATCTTTTGAGGCCTTGGAGAAGAAAGAGAATGAGATTTTCCCTGTCCAAGATGGTACAGGTAAAATTCTCAAGCACACTGAGGGCCTGGTTTCAATTAGAGGATCCGAACAACTAGATGAAATGCTAAAGGAGTCGAAACAAAAAATCCGCAAAGAAAAGTAAGCTAGATGTTGATTAAGCTCAGTTTCTTTTGATATATGGTTACTGTTGTATGTTTTTTCTTTTGAAATGCTAGTGTTTTCTGGTTGCAAGTGCTAGAAAAATTAGGGATTGCAATGGATACTTAATGTGATTGGTCTAACGGTTGTGTCCGTAGAAAATCATTAGATTGTGCGACTGGGGAAGGATTTATGAAACACTCGGGTATGAAGTTGCCTGACACAAGATATGCCTGGTATCACATGAAAATAAACCTTGACGAATGCGAGAAGTTGTGCTTAAAGAACCGCTCATATACAGCATATGCGAAGGCAGACATTAGAAAAGGTGGACGTGGATGCTACTTATGGTTTAATGACTTGATCGACATCGAAGGATACTCTGAAGATGGGCCAAATATTTACATAAGAATGGCAGCATCTGAATTAGGTAACTCCCTGCTCTGTATATTAAGGGTCTTTACTTTTTACTGATAACAGTGAAGTTTCTTGAAGTTTTCTTTTAACTATCTGGCTGCATAGAGAAAACAGGGGGAACCAGATTACACAGGCAAGTATGGATAATTGTAGTCTCTGTAGTACTATTTGTACTACTTGCTGTGATATTTGTGTTCTTATTAAAGAACAAAAGGCTGAAGAGAGAAGGTACAAATTTTAATTAAAATTACTTTAAAAAGTTGAAAATACATTCAAAGAATGAACTGACTTTTGGCCAAGAAAGAACTAAACTACCTTCTATATTAATCTTATTCTTTTTTGCAGAAAGGTTGAAATTCAGTTCAGAAAGTATTGCCCTAACCAAGATTGAGAGCGAAGAGTTGGAACTGCCACTAATTAGCTTTGATTAACTGAAAAGGCGACAAATTCGTTCTCCCACAACAATAAGCTTGGAGAGGGAGGTTTTGGACCTGTCTTCAGGGTAATAATATGAAACATAAACAACATATGAAGGATTCATGTTAACTGATATTCCCATTAGTTTATATTACTTGGATATACAGATTATTAAGTATGAGGTGAATGCTGATAATGAATGCACAGGCCGACGAGAGTGATTGCAAAAGAATAATAGATTTAGAATACCACCTCAATACTCTGTTTCTTTTGATATATGGTTACTGCTGTATGTTTTTTCTTTTGAAATTCTAGTGTTTTCTGGTTACAAGTGCTAGAAAAATTAGGGATTGTAATGGATACTTAATGTGATTGTGAGGCATTCTTTTTAAAGCACTCGTTATAACCAGGGAAATCAGTTATAATGGGCATTCACTAAATGAGTTTGTTGCCCAAAGGACTTCTACATATGTCAGTCAACGGGATCGGCACACTGCTGAAATGACAGTGAGGAAGACTCTTGAACTTTCAGGACGGTGTCAAAGATTTGGATTCAAGCAAGGTAAGCCTAAAGAAAATGGTGTAGATTTTGAAATATATTTATCTTTTATCTGTCGATTAGTTTCATTTTGTAAATTTTAGATCATGAATCTAACCATATAGAATTTGATACAGATATGCTAATGGAACTTTGAGAAGAGAAAAGGATCTTGGAATAGAACTTGATGATGATTTTGATACTTTCGTGAAGGTTTGTATTAGCGGTCGAAAGTTTCTTAATTAGATACTGTAGTTTCTTGTTTAAGTATATACGGTTTCTCTGACACGGTGACACCACTGTATTTCTTCTAGTTAATTACATTGGGAGACCAGAGAACAGGTCTAGTTGTGGATTACATTATGAAGGTAAGTAAGCGTGAATCATTTTGTTTTATATACATGCATAGATTAACCAAGTTATCAAGAACTAGACATTGGACTCAAACTGCATTCAATCACTGACTAGACTGCTATTTGGTTAGTGACTGAACTAATGACTTCTATGCTAACAGTTACGAGAAATTATAGCAACCATTGCTAGTTTCCAGAAAACAGTTTATAGAGCCGTGTTTAAGGGTTTTTGAAACTATTTTTAGGTAATCAGGTAGCTACAAAACAGCTGAACTATTTACGAAAAAAGAAGCATAATTATGGATTACTTTACAAATCTATGTGCCCTGGTTTACAAATTGCCTTCTGTATATGTTTGTGGCCCCTTTTATTTGGAAATTTTGAGAACATAGCATGTAGTTTGTCAATCTTATTTTAAGTGAATTTTATGTGTACTTCAACTTTCTCTACAGATTGTCGGGATAGATGATTTGAAAAAGGAGGTTGACAAAAGAGGAAAAGATGAAGCTGTTACAAGCAGGACCTCCCAACACTACAAGAAAAACACAATCAGACAACACCGATCAGACAACACTCGACCAAAAATGTGTTGCCCGAATTTTTCATACAACGGTTTTTCTGCAACCAAAAAACTGGTGTTGTCTGACGTTGATTACTACAAGCAATTAAAAAATGTTGTCTAGTAAAACAAATCAGACAAGTATTTTCGAAATCAAGGTGTTATGCGAATGGGAAGGCTTTAGCATTAATACAACGCTTTAAAATCCATTGTCTAGTTGATGGAGATAGACAATCCTTTCTAAAGTGATGTTGTGCAAATGAGTAAGTTTGCACAATGAGTTTTAGAATGCATTGTCTGAAAATGATTGAGATAACGTCTAGTTTAACAGTTGTGGAAATGAGACAAGTGTTTTTTTATTGGTTATTTAAGCTTGAATCGCATAATGTACAAATTAGGTGTTGTCTAAATGATACCTCATAGACAAGTGTTTTACCTATATTGTATATCACCTATATCATACAATGGTCTAATTCTTAAAACAGTTATCTTTCTTACCAAATTTAAAAACATGTTGCACAACAAAATGTTCAAAAATTGTCTGATGTTTATTACAATAAAAATATTAAACAATTTAAAAAACAATTCCAAACAATTAATTTTAAATTTTTTTAAAACTACAAATTCTAATTAAATCCACTTTCATCCAGATTAAATATTTAAATTTTATATTTCAAAATAGTTTAATTATCTACTTTATAATTAACAAAAAAAATAATCACAAGTACTTCAAATTTACATTGTTAATTGTTCAATTCAAACAAGTATTTTTCGACAAAACACGTTGTATTAATCTACCTTATACAAGTTTTTTAAAATAAAACACTTGTAACAGTCAGACAACCGTTATCGATATTTATCATCTGTTGTAAAATTTATAATACTGCAACAATCTTAAAGAAAAAATCGTTGTAGACCAATCTCCTGGTAACTTTCAAAACTTTTCAGGCAATAAACCTACCAGAATTCAAGGGTTCCTTAGAGCCAATTAAAGCAAATGTTTGGTTAAAAGAAATAGAAAAGGCATTTGCCTTAGTGAAAGTGAAAGAGGAACAGAAGGTTGAGTTTGCAATTTACTATCTAAAGAATGAGGCCACCTATTGGTGGGAAATGGTGAAGACACTGGAAGGCACATAGTTATTAGTTGGGAAAGGTTCAAGAATTGTTTTTAGAAAAGTATTTTCCTCAGTTTGTTCAGGATCAAATGGAGCTGAAGTTTTTAGAGTTAAAGCAAGGGAATATCGGTAACAGATTATGAGGGGAAGTTTGAGGAATTGTCAAGGTATGTGTGTCGTCGTATGTTGATACTGATAAGAAAGCTAAGAGATTCCAGCAAGGCTTGAAGCCATGGATCAGGGGGAAGGTAGCTATTTTTGAATTGGATACCTATGTCGGGGTTGTACAGAAAGCTATGATCGCAGAGACAGAGAGTGAGATGTTCCAGAAAGATAAGGAAAGCAAGAAAAGGAAAGTTGAGGGAAGTGAGGGTCAGTCACAAACAGGGAAGTTTCCAAATTTTAAGAAGGGCAAGTTTCAGCCAGGGAGAAATTTTAATTTCAGGAGACAAAATGCAGGAGACGGAGGCCAGGGCAATCGTCCAGCTAATGTGAATCCGCCGAATCAGTTGAGATTAACTTTTCCAGATTGTCAAGTATGTGGAAAGAAGCATGGAGGAGTTTGTAACAAGTTGAATGTGGTATGTTTTAAATGCAACCAGAAAGGGCACTACTCGAGGGAGTGCCGAAATCAGCCAGCAAGAGAGCCAGCAAATAAAGATCAACCTATCCGGAATCCAGCAGTGAAAGTTCCAGTCATTGGATTTACATGCTTTAAATGTGGGAAGCCAGGACATATGGCCAGGGATTGCAAGACACCAGCCCCAGTAGTAATGCATTGAGAATTATGGGATCTACCCCAACAGTGAATGAGACTCCGAGGGCTAGAGTTTTTGACATGTCGGTGAAGGATGCGATCCAGGATACGGATGTCGTGGCAGGTACGCTTAATGTGAACTCTTTATGTGCCAAAGTGTTAATAGATTCGGGAGCAACTCGATCGTTTGTTTCACAAGATTTTGTTAGTAAATTAAATTGTCCAGTTGAGTGCTTAAATGAAATAATGACTGTGGAGTTAGCAAATCAAGAACGTGTAGCTGTGAATCAAGTTTGTGAGAATTGTGAGGTTGAGATTTTTGGTAGTAAGTTTTGTGTAGATTTGATACCATTTAAGTTAGGAGAATTTGATGTGATATTAGGGATGGATTGGTTATCTAAGCATGATGCTCAGATAGATTGTCGAAATAAGAAAGTAATGGTGAAAACCAGACGAAAGAATAGTAACGTTCAAAGGTCAGAAACAAGTAAAGAAGTTCTTAACGATGATTCAAGCCAAGAAGTTACTACGGCAAGGATGCGAGCATTTCGTAGCATACGTGATTGACAAAAGTCAGGAGCCAGCAAAACATGAAGATATCCCAGTAGTGAATGAATTTCCAGACGTATTTCCCGACGAATTGCCAGGACTTCCTCCAGATAGAGAAATTGAATTTGCGATCGACTTAGCACCTGGAACAGAACCAGTATCCAAGCCCCGTACAGAATGGCGCCTGTTGAGATGAAAGAGCTAGCAAAGCAATTGCAGGAATTGTTAGAGAAAGGAGTAATCAGACCCAGCGTATCCCCGTGGGGTGCACCGGTATTATTTGTCAAGAAGAAAGATGGAAGCATGAGACTGTGCATCGACTATAGGGAGCTCAACAAGTTGACAATCAAGAAGTATCCGTTACCCAGAATTGATGATTTGTTTGACCAATTGAAGGAAGCCAAGTATTTCTCCAAGATCGATTTAAGATCGGGATATCATCAACTGAAGATAAACCAGAAGATATACCAAAGACAGCTTTCAGAACAAGGTATGGACATTACGAGTTTTTAGTGATTTTTTGGATTGACCAACGCCCCAGCAGCGTTTATGGACCTGATGAACAGAATTTTCAAGGAATATTTGGACAAGTTCGTTATAGTATTTATAGACGATATTTTAATCTATTCAAAGACGGAGGAGGATCATGCGGAACATTTAAGGACAACTTTGGAGATTTTAAGGAAAAAGAAGTTATATGCTAAATTGTCGAAGTGTGAGTTTTGGCTACAAGAAGTTCAGTTCTTAGGACACATAGTCAGTAACGAAGGGATCAAAGTGGACCCGGCAAAGATCGAAGCAATTACGAATTGGGAGAGACCGAGAACACCCACTGAGGTAAGAAGTTTCTTGGGATTGGCAGGATATTATCGACGATTCGTTCAGAATTTCTCAAGGATTGCCACACCATTAACAAAGCTTACACGAAAGAATGAAAAGTTTATATGGAATGACAAGTGCGAAGAAAGTTTTCAGGAATTGAAGCGGAGATTAATCACAACACCTGTTGTCACTTCCAGACGATCAAGGGAATTTCGTAATTTATAGCGATGCTTCCTACAAAGGATTAGGATGTGTTCTTATGCAGCACGACAAGGTGATTGCGTATGCGTCAAGGCAATTGAAACCACACGAACAAAAGTATCCTACTCATGACTTGGAGCTAGCAGCTATAGTTTTTGCTTTGAAGATTTGGAGACATTATTTGTATGGAGAAAAGTGTGAGATTTTCACGGATCACAAAAGTTTGAAATATATATTTACCCAGAAGGAACTTAATATGAGGCAAAGGAGATGGTTAGAATTGATCAAGGATTATGATTGCTCGATTAATTATCATCCCGGTAAGGCGAACGTGGTGGCAGACGTTAAGTCGGAAGGAAAAGTTAAATGAGTTATCAGTACCTGAAGATAATATAAGGAATTTCAGAAATTGGAATTGGAAATTAGAGTTTGCGAACCTGAGGAAGCGAAAGTGTACAGTATGACTTTCCAGCCGGAGTTGTTGGAGAAAATAAAGAAATGTCAGAAAGATGTAATGGATCAAGATATAAATCGTTTGGTAGGTGAAGAATTATGCACGCAGAAGGATGATCAAGGCATTTTGAGATTTTCATCTAGAATCTGGATTCCACCAGTGACGGAGTTAAAGAATGAAATTTTACAAGAAGCACATAGTTCAAGATATTCCATCCATCCAGGGAGTACCAAAATGTACAGAGATTTAAAGAAGAATTATTGGTGGCCAGATATGAAGAGAGAAATTGCGGAATGGGTTAGCAAATGTTATACCTGTCAGAGAGTTAAAGCAGAGCATCAAAGACCAAGCGGATTGCTACAGCCATTGGAGATTCCAGAGTGGAAGTGGGAACATATTACCATGGATTTCATAGTTGGATTACCAAGGACAAGGGCTAATCATGATGCCATTTGGGTTATAGTGGATAGACTTACCAAGTCAGCTCATTTTCTGCCTATAAATGAAAGATTTTCGCTCGACAAGTTGGTCCATATGTACCTAAAAGAAATTGTAGTTCGTCATGGAGTTCCAGTGTCTATCGTATCTGATCGAGATCCAAGGTTTAATTCAAGATTCTGGAAGAGTTTTCAAGAATGTTTGGGAACAAGACTGAATATGAGTACAGCTTATCACCCCCAAACGGATGGCCAAAGTGAAAGAACGATCCAGACAATCGAGGATATGTTACGTGTTGTGCGATTGATTTCAAAGGAAGTTGGGACGAATTTACCTCTGGTAGAGTTTGCTTACAACAACAGTTATCATGCCAGCATTGGAATGCCACCCTATGAAGCCCTTTATGGACGCAAATGTAGATCTCCAATATATTGGGACGAAGTAGGAGAACGCAAGATACTTGGACCTGAACTGGTACAGCAGACAAAGGAAGTTGTTGAACTTATCCAGAAAAGATTAATAGCCGCTCAAAATCGTCAGAGGAAATATGCAGACCAATCAAGGAAAGACATGGAATTTGAAGAAGGAAGCTTGGTATTACTGAAAGTATCACCATGGAAAGGACTAACGAGGTTTGGAAAGAAAGGGAAGCTAAGCCCAAGATATGTCGGACCTTTTGAGATCCTAAAGTGCGTTGGCAAAGTAGCTTACGAATTGGCGTTACCTCCGCACATGGAGCACATTCATAATGTTTTTCATGTATCGATGCTCAAGAAATATAATCCAGACTCCAGGCATGTAATAGAATATGAGCCAATAGAGCTTCAGGCAGATTTATCATATGTAGAGAGTCCGATAGAGATTCTAGAGGCAAGAGAGAAAGTATTGAGAAATAAAGTGGTAAAGTTAGTAAGAGTATTGTGGAGAAACCCAAAGGTTGAAGAGTCAACCTGGGAGTTAGAAATGATATGAGAGAAAATACTCATTTGTTTTCTTAGGAGATTCTGAGGACAGAATCCTTTTAAGGGGGAAGGATGTAATATCCGGGATATATCGTGTAATTATTTTTGCTATTATATATTATTATGTGTGTTCAGTATCTATTCTGTGAGTTAATTGTTAAGTGTTATCTGTACTTGAATATTCAAAAATAATATTAATTGAGTATTTTTTTTTATATGTCCAAAATAAAATATAGATAATTGTCATATCTTCCTAATTATTTTTATGTTGTTTATGGATTTATAAGAATCATATGAAATTTCTAAAATCTTTTTCCGGGTAATTAAAATCTATTTTATAAAAACGGGAACCAACCGACGTCAACCGTTGTTACGTTTTTGGAACCCGAAATTCTTCCGAGAACTCCTTCCTAACCTAATTGTAATATTCCGAGCATATTCCATGTTTCGACTTTTTCGATCCGGCTTACGGTTTGTCCTGTGCGGGTCCCGGCGCAACATTTTCGATACAATATTCGTTTCGGTAAATCAATAAAACCCGTATTTTCGATAAACGGGAGCTTTTTATTAAACTATCCCAATTATCACTTCGTAATACGTGTAACCAGGCGCTGAGACCAAGACCGCAGTACAAATTGTACTGATTTGGATAATTATCCCGAAAACGATACCGTTTGGATCAGTTTTTACAAATAAACGTACGTTTTATATCCGGAATGATCCAACGGGATACAAATTTTCCATAATTATAAATAGCCTTTTACCGTATTTTATTTCGTATCAAAATCATTTGCAGATAGTTAATTATATAATTTTCAGAGAAAAGCCCTAATTTCTTAAAACTGTTCTAAGAATCAAACAGCAAAACGAAGGCGTTACCGATCTCTGTTTTTAAAGCTTGAGTAACCAAAACGAAGGATTTGAGGTGTTCTATCAGATTCTGAGCTTTGTTTCACTGCAGAAATCAAGGTATTTTTCTAAAAATTTATTTATTTTCGAATTTATTTTATTAAAAATATGAATTTTGTTCGGATGATTGTTTGTATGATTTGATGATTGCATGTTGTAGAGCTTGTTTTCCTGATGATTTTCATATGTCATACGTCTGATTTGGAGTTCAATAACATGCTCAAAAGTGGGTTTAATTTTCGAATTTCAAAATTAGGGTTTATAACCCGTATGAATGTTTTCAATTGAAATTTGGGGGTTTTGATTCAGGGGTTATTACTGTTGATTTATAGTGGGTTGTGTTCCTTATAAAATTTGCAATCGATTGATATATAGCTCGTTAACAGAGGATGCTTGAATCGAAGGGAGTTGTGTTTTAAAGATTTGCGATGTTCGCCGGAAACCGGCGATGTTCTTGGCCAATTTCCGGCCAGAACAGGGATGATTAGAATGTTTTGAATGCATGAACAAGTTCCTGGTGTTGTGTAGTGTTGATCTGGAGGTGTTGGTGGGGTGAGGACGCCGGGATCGTCTTCTCCGGCCACCCCCGATTTTCCGGCGACTGAAACTGCAAAATTGCAGTTTAGTCCCTGTATTTTTGAAGATGGTGAAGTTTAGTCCCTGTAGTTTGCAAAGTTTTCAAAAATAGGATTCCTGTTTATAAAATGTTTAAAAATCATATTTCCTATTTATTTTTATTAAAAAATTCATTTTTAATTTCTGAAAATTCTGAAAATTATTATTTTAATTCCGAAAATTATTTTTAATTCACAAATAAATCTGAATTAATTAGTTAATTAATTTCAGTTAATTTATAATTATTAATTGGTCAATTAATTCGAAAATTAATTGATTAATTGATTTAATTAATTATTAATTGATTTTAATTAGTTATTTAATTAGATTTAATTATTTAAAAATGATTTAAAAATTCTGAAAAATAGTTTCGAGCTTTAAAATATTATTCTAAATTATTTCCAAGGCTCGATAATTATTCTAAAATTATTTCGGAGCCAGAATGGGCCAACCGAACCCTGTTTATTAACCGAAATTGATCCAACGACCCGTTTTAATTCCGAAAAATGTTTTAAAAATCATTTTAAATACCCGAAAGCATATTTATGACCCGAGACTTCTTTATAGATGATATGTCATTGATTACGTGATGTATTATGTGTTATACGTGACCTGTTGTTTGACTATCGGTCTATATATTCGGTGTTTACTTGGTTATTGCATAGATTTCAATCCGTTAATCGGATTTGGGTAAAACGAAGGGTAGATAGAAGTATGTGTTGAATAGAATCCTGTGAGTTGATGATTGATAGATGCTTATGATATGTGAGCAGAAGAGGCAAGGCGTAGGAAAGGGAAACAGGTAGTTGAGGAGTAAGACGATTGAGATTGAAAGCAAGTGCAGGATATAAGCTAATATCAGGCAAGTGTTCTGAACTTTCTCGAGATATTGTAATTCTTGACAGTCTTGTTGACATTGCAAGTGCTTTGAAGCACGGAAACCTAAATCCTGATTTCAGTTATTGTTCTTGAGCTATGAACCATATTCTTTCTAATCCATTGATTATTGTATACCCAAACAAGAACCACAAATCTACGATACTACTCCACAAATACATACAAACTAAATACCAGACACTGAACTGAATTATTATATACTCAATCCATGATATCTTATGCTTTGAAAACCAAATCCTTGAAACCCTGAAACGTTGTTTCCTTTGTTATCCAATTCTTTCATTACCCAGCATTCAAGCTTTGAAAGTACCTTGTTGATCCTTACAAGGATTAAACCCTTTCATTGTTAAACATTTATTTGTTAATGATTTCGGTTATTGTTTATTATTGCATATTCTGTTATTATGTTAGAATTGGATTGTTTTTATAAAATTGTGGACCAGATTCATGGTCAGACCATATAATGGTCAAGTTGGCCAATGTGTGCCTTGGATCCAGTAGTTAGAGCAATGCTGTGTGCCTTGCTCGGGGTTAGTGCGTGACTGATCAGCAGCCTAACCTTGGTTTTTAAATTAAAAGTATAATATCCAATTCTAAATCATAATCCATTGTTCACTTGATATCATAAACATATTCACTGATGATCATTATTCTCAGTTTTGTCATTGTGACTTGCTGAGCTAGTTAGCTCATTGTGCGATGTTGTTTATATTCTTTCCAGTTAAAAAGGAACCAGTTGGTAAAGAGGATCCCCAGTCCAGCGCGAGAGCTAGGGGTTCATGTTGAGAAAGCTGAGCTAGTAGGCTTCTTTTGGAGTAATTTAAGTTTGTAAAAGTTTGTAATAATGTTTAATACTCAGTTTGAATTTGAAATAGTTGGGATTTGAACGGTTTGTAATATATATTAGTGTGTTTGGCTTGTGTGCATACTTTAACCTGTTGCGGTCCGTGGTGGTTGGTAAGTAGGGTCATTGTATATATTATTATATTTATTATTGTTATAAGCAGGTTATAATTAAGGTGTGTGTGTGGACCCCAAACTTCTGACCCGGGTTTGGAGGGCGCCACAATTAGAAAATGGGCTATCTGAAGTTGATGTTACTCCAGTGAAAGAAAAGCATGTCCAATTGACAGATGCCTGGAAGTGTCAATACTGTACTGTCCTAAATGATTGTGACCATAACATGTGCTAAAGGTGCTTGGTGCGTAAAGGGGGCTAAAATAGAGACACCATTCAAGAATTTTGAGGTAAGAGTCTCTTTAAGGCAGCGAGATAAATTTTTTCATATTTTTCAACTCAGCTTAATTTAAGAGATTTAGTAAGTAGTTGCTACCGCTTTGTTTGCAAGTGAACTGGTTTTGTATTTACCTAAATTTTCATATTACTTAGATTTTGTTTTCCTTATATTAGACAATTCCTATATTTTAATGTTTGTTTGATTCGAATGTGAGGGAAAATAGGGAATTCTGAGAATTGAAGTATTCATTATGGTTCTCTTGTAATTCACTAGAACTGTACTTACCTCATACCTTTTTGTTTCTAACCATTTGTTGTGGCCTAGGGGTCAAGCGTATTAGGATCTAAAATATTATTGTAAAATACAACTGAATATTGACATTAAGAAATTGATTTTTGATGAGGAGCCGAAGGGATACAAACGTCCATCACATCTCGAACCATAAATCGATTAAGCTACCAATCCACTTCGAACACGTTCATTTAATACAAACAGATACATCCTCAGACTACACATGTCCAATTCCCCGTTCATAATTCAAATTATTATACATGAAATGGCGACATACTATTAACATATTATTAAAGTCTTAAATGAAATCCATCACTTTCGTATTCTTCTTTATATCTAAATTTCACATCTAGACTCGCTATAAATGTACATAATTTAAAGCAGAAAGGAACATAGGCAAAAACAGAAAGGAATATACGGGAGGTTGTTAAATAAAGTGAAGAATCTATAAACATAATGTTATACAATTTATGCATTCAGTCACATATATTTGCTTCTTTGATGTTTCAATCAATTTTTTAAGAGAATATTGTACACGGACCATAAGTATAAATTGGTCGTGGTCTCTTCCATGGATTACACTTAAGACTAGAGCAAGACTGAACCCGTGTAGTTTATGCAGATTGCTTCTCCATTGGTTGCATGACAACACTGGCAAATCAATCCCAACATTCCCTATAATTTCGAGTTACCTCCTCTATTGTAATATCCGGGACATAATGTGTAACTGTTTCTATCAATAAATAATTATTATGTGATTATTATATGATTATTATGTGATTTTTGGTGAATTATCTAATGATTGGTGTTGTTGTGTGGATGTTTATATGTGGTAGAGTATAGGCATGTTAATTTTATTATGTCCAGCATAAAATATAGATAATTATGGTATTTTTCTGGTAATTTTTGGATTGTTATACGATTTTATAATGATTTATGAATTTATTAATTATTTTCTGAATAATTACAAAACTATTTTATAAAGCCCGGAATCGTCCAACTTCAACCGTTTTTGCGTTTTTACAACCCGAAACTCTTCAAAAAATTCCTTCCTAACCCAATCTGATAATTTCGGACATTTTCCGTGATTTGACTTTTTTGTTCGGATTACGGTTTGACCCGTGCGTGTCCCGGCGCAAAATTTTCGATACTATAACCATTTCGATAACATTATCTTCAATAAAGTGTTTTATAAGAAGCCCGGTCTTGATAATTATCCAAAAGTTTTAATAGTTATCCAAAAGTTTTGATAATTATCCAAAACAGGTTGATAGTTATCCAAAATATTGTCCAATCGGATCGTTTTTGCAGTTTTTTAGCGGCAAAGTAACTTATTTTTTTATCCAATATGATCTAACACGTATTAATATTCCATAAATATAAATAGCCTATTTATTATTTCATTTTATTCATATAATCATAATCGATCAGTAAAATATAGAAAATACAGAGAAAACTCTGTAAAATCGTCACGTTCTTCAGAATCAAACTCAAATTCGAAAGCGTTATCGAACTCGGAATCAAGCGTGCCATATACCGAATCGAAGCTCTCGAAAAGTTCTTTCATAATCAATCATCCATTTCAGTGCAGAAATCTAGGTGATTTTCTTATTTAATTATTTTAATTCGAATTAATTAATGATTAAAATAGGAATTTTTGATGTTGATGTTTTTTATATAATTGATGATTGTATCTTGTAGATAATTTTATCTTTTTCATTTTGGTATATTATATGTCAAATTTGGAGTCACTACAAGAAAAATGCAATCAGACAACACCGATCAGACAACACTCGACCAAAAAAGTGTTGCCCGAATTTTTCATACAACGGTTTTTCTGCAACCAAAAAACTGGTGTTGTCTGAAGTTGATTACTACAAGCAATTAAAAAATTTGTCTAGTAAAACAAATCAGACAAGTGTTTTCAAAATCAAGGTGTTGTGCGAATGGGAAGGCTTTAACATTAATACAACGCTTTAAAATCCATTGTCTAGTTGATGGAGACAGACAATCCTTTCTAAAGTGATGTTGTGCAAATGAGTAAGTTTGCACAACGAGTTTTAGAATGCATTGTCTGAAAATGATTGAGATAACGTATAGTTTAACAGTTGTGGAAATGAGACAAGTGTTTTTTCTATTGGTTATTTAAGCTTGAATCGCACAATGTACAAATTAGGTGTTGTCTAAATGATACCTCATAGACAAGTGTTTTACCTATATTGTATACCACCTATATCAGACAATGGTCAAATTCTTAAAACAATTGTCTTTCTTACCAAATTTAAAAACATGTTGCATAACAAAATGTTCAAATAAACCATTGTCTGATTTATTACATAAAAATAGTAAACAATTTAAAAAACAATTCCAAACAATTAATTTTAAATTTTTTTAAAACTACAAATTCTAATTAAATCCACTTTCATCCAGATTAAATATTTAAATTTTATATTTCAAAATAGTTTAATTATCTACTTTATAATTAACAAAAAAATAATCACAAGTACTTCAAATTTATATTGTTAATTGTTCAATTCAAACAAGTGTTTTTCGACAAAACACGTTGTATTAATCTAACTTATACAAGTTTTTTTAAAATAAAACACTTGTAACAGTCAGACAACCGTTATCGATATTTTAATCTGTTGTAAAATTTATAATACTGCAACAATCTTAAAGAAAAAATCGTTGTACAATTCCAATAACGGTATTTCCTAAAAAACGCTTATGTAAAGTAACTTACCACAACAAGATTTTAGGAAAAACCGTTGTCTATACTTTTACTAGTTTTTATTTTTTTTCGGAATATATGCCACCGTTTATTAATTTATACGAGTAATCAATAACTTACACCAAATTAATTTGTGTTTATTAAGATTTGAAATCACCTTTTTCATAGAATTTTGAATTCTTTTACCTATTAGTATTAGACGTTAGACGAATATTAATAGCGTCAACAGATAATCACATTGATGAGGACATAACGTGTAGATTAAGTTAAAAATGTAACTCATAATATCTATTTGTTGGTTTTGTGGACTTCGTACGGACGTTAATAGCGTTAACTTACGAATATTACTCATAATAACATAAAGCAGCACATAATCTATATACTAACTTACAGATATAAGTCATAATAACGATATTAGGATTTAGTTGACATTATCTACGAATGTTAATTTGCTACTTTTCAGATATAACTCGTTATAATATTATTCGGCGTATCATATGTGTGCTAACCTACAAATATACCTAATAATTACACTTCAAATTTACATTGTTAATTGTTCAATTCACACAAGTGTTTTCGAAAAAAACGTTGTATAATCTACCTTATACAAGTATTTTTAAAATAAAACACTTGTAACATTCAGACAACGTTATCGATATTTACAATCTGTTGTAAAATTTATAATACTACAACAATCTTAAAGAAAAAACCGTTGTAGAATTCCAACAACGGTATTTCCGAAAAAACACTTATATAAAGTAACTTACCACAACATGATTTTAGAAAAAACCGTTGTCTATACTTTTACTAGTTTTTAATTTTTTTTCGGAATAATTATATGCCACCGTTTATTAATTTATACGAGTAACCAATAACTTACACCAAATTAATTTTTGTTTATTCAGATTTGAAATCATCTTTTTATATTTTTTGAATTCTTTTACCTATTCGGATTAGACGTTACACGAATATTAATAGCGTCAACTAGATTATCAATCGATGAGGACATAACATGTAGATTAAGTTAAAAATATAACTCGTAATATCTATTTGTGTTTTTGTAGACTTCATACAGACGTTAATGGCGTTAACTACGAATATTACTCATAACAACATAAAGCACACATAATCTATATACTAACATACAGATATAAGTCATAGTAACGATATCGGATTTAGTTGACATTATATACGAATTTTAATAGTGCTACTTTTCAGATATAACTCGTTATAATATTATTCGGCGTATCATATGTATGCTAACCTACAAATATACCTAATAATTACACTTCAAATTTACATTGTTAATTGTTCAATTCAAACAAGTGTTTTTCGAAAAAGCACGTTGTATTAATCTACCTTATACAAGTATTTTTAAAATAAAACACTTGTAACATTCAGACAACCGTTATCGATATTTATAATCTGTTGTAAAATTTATAATACTACAACAATCTTAAAGAAAAAACCGTTGTAGAATTCCAACAACGGTATTTCCTAAAAAACACTTATGTAAAGTAACTTACCACAACATGATTTTAGAAAAAATCGTTGTCTATACTTTTACTAGTTTTTAAGAAAATTTCGGAATAATTATATGCCACCGTTTATTAATTTATACGAGTAACCGATAACTTACACCAAATTAATTTGTGTTTATTAAGATTTGAAATCATCTTTTTCATAGATTTTTGAATTCTTTTACCTATTTGGATTAGACGTTACACGAATATTAATAGCGTCAACTAGATTATCACATTGATTGATATAACATGTAGATTAAGTTAAAAATATAACTCGTAATATCTATTGTTGGTTTTGTAGATTTCATACAGACGTTAATGGCGTTAACTTACGAATATTATCTAATAAATATAACAACATAGTTATACATATTAAATTGTTGTGGATATTGA
>NW_027421822.1:0-29530 GCF_009905375.1 Apium graveolens
GTGATGAGACTTAAGTAACATACAAATGATACAATTCTGTAGACATGTCATTATGGAATCATTACACTCAGCTTTAGATAAATGTGCAAGGTTTGTAGTGATTACCTGATTGCTTGAGGAACTTGTCTCTGTTTCATCAGACTTGGCCATTAGGGCTAGATTGACATAGCTGACATCTTCATCTTCATCCAAACCATCTGCAGCCCAGTCATTCTCTTGTGTAATGAAAGCCCTTTCCTTTTGTTTGAGTAGATCAAAGTATTTTTGCTTATAATCCACAGACTCAAACATTTTCTTACTGGAATCTGACTTCTACACTAATTTGCAAAATGCCCTGCCAAGCCACATTTGAAATATTTGAATTTTGACTTATCCACCATGTTTCTATTTGGCTTGGCTGCTCCAAAGTTCTTCTTGAACTTGAGCTTGGAAAATCTTCTTAAAAGAAATGCTAGGTGCTCATCAATGTCCTCCATGTCATCTTGGCTCAATGAATCTTCACTTTCAGCTAGCCCCTTACCCTTATTCTCACAGACCCTTGAAGTGATTCTACAGCTTCCATCTTCACTTCCTTCTCCTTTTCCAGATCAGTAACTAGTGCAATGGATCCTCCTTTCTTCTTTCCTCTCTCCATTCTTTCATCCTGCTCTATCTCAAGCTCATAGGTCTTAGAATGCCATACAGTCTCTCCAAAGTAAACTCCTTATAATCTTGTGAGTTCTCAATGAGACTGTCATTGGTTTCCATTCCTTTGGAAGAGATCTGAGAAATTTCAGATTGGAGTCTTTAGTCTGATAGACTCTTCCATGCAACTTAAGAGCATTTAGTAGTTTTTGGAATCTACTAAAAATGTCAGTGAGTGACTCACTTTCTTCATTGTGAAAGTGCTCATATTGCTGAATCAGGAGCTGCATTTTATTTTCTCTTACTTGCTCAGTGCCATCACAAATTATCTGTATTGTGTCCCAACTTCCTTGCAGTTTTGCAGTTGATGATGTTATCAAACATATCTGCTATCAACACATTGAACAGAATGTTCATGGCCTTTTATCTTTTCTGACTTTTTCAATGTCAGGATCAGACCATTCATGCCTTGGCTTTGGAACAGATGGCTTGTTTCCTGTTACAGCTCTCATTGGAACATGAGGGCCTCTTTCTATGCAGTCCACATAGGCCTCATCTTGAGAAAGCATATGAAGATGCATCTTTACCTTCCAATGATGGTAATTATCTTTATCAAAAAAGGAATCTTGACTCCAACATCTTTCTTGTTCATATTGCTGAATTATTTTGATCTTTAAACTCTTTGTAGATTAAGAGCTTGCTTTGATACCAATTGTTAGTCCCTTAACAATATAGCAAGAATTACAGAAGAGGGGTTGAATGGAATTCTTGAACCTTTTTCTTGAAATAAAAATGTTCAACTCGATTATAGATAAATTTATTTTGATTAGCACAATGCGGAATGTAAACTTAATTGAATCAAAACATAAGTAATTAAAAACAAGAGTCTTTAAAAACTTTCTGGTGGATTTAAATAATTCCACCAGAGATATATATAATATATCGAGAGGACTCTGTGTGCAGAAATGCTCACAGCTGCTTTATAAATGGAATTACTGAGAATACAGGAAATGCTAAAGATTCTGCTTACAAAGATTTCTCTATTTTTGTATTTCTCAGCTATTTCAATTATTTTTCTATTTGCTACTCTCTTGGTTTATATAATACCAAGATTACAAAGTCAAACAGACTGAAACAAATATAAAATCTAACAGTCTTAAGCTTTGCTGCTTTTTGTCCTCTATTACCCAGTTAATGGGCTTCCACAGTGTGTTTGTATACATCTCGACGGCTGTGTGTCAGCTTTCACTTGTTCAACTGCTGTTTGAATTCTTCATATGATCATCCGTCGACTTTCAGAACATCCATTGATGATTTAATCGATCATCCGTCGACTGCTATATTAACATCCGTTGATACTTGTCAAGTACTTTAGATACTAATTGTTATGTTGCATAATCATATATCACTGCATATATAAAACAATATGATTGTGCCTAATGATAAGAGAGTTAAAAATATGACGACTCTACTAGTTCATATTAAACAATAACTTCAGTTAGAGTGCCATACCATGTTCTTGACGATTGCTTGAGTAGTACACTAGTTCATATCAACCTGAAGTGAGATTCTGAAGAAGAGATTGCATAGTCCAATAGATCTGCAGCTGCAAAGTCCATGAACTGTGGTGCATTGACTTCCTCTTTTGACTCACCAACCAGGAGTACACTTGTACACATCTTACTAGAGTACAATTCCAACTGTAATGTGCAACAGGTGCTTCATATGTCGTAATATTCTCAGGTCTCGTCACTGGTGCTATATGTTAGATACTGCTTCCTGATAATAACCTAGCAAATATACAAAATTACAATGATAACATTCCAGCTTGCAAACGGCCATATCCCTCGGATAAACCTTTGCTGTTATCTCCAAAGGTAACCAGGGGGCCAGCTTTCTCAACCACATTTGATAGCAGGGCTCTATCTCCGGTCATATGTCTTGATGATCCACCGTCAAGAATCCACACTACCGGTTATACCTGTTTAATGCCCTGCACTACAAATGGATTAGACCATCTTCGGAACCCAAACTTAGTTGGGCCCGGCACACTTGTAGAATTGTCCTTTGTCAGGCAAAACAACATTTTTAATTTTAATGGTCTCAACATCCTCAATGACTGAACATTTGACCTTGTAAACAGCCTTAACAAATTTCTGTTTAAGCTTAGGCACAAATGTCTCCTTTCTAGCCTTAGAAGGACTAGCAGTCTTACACCTATCATGTTTCTTGTTATTCACATGCTGACGAGGAGTAGTCTTATCATTAGACACATGCTTACCTTTAAAATAAGCATACATCATATTAAAAGCACAAGACATACAATTAGAAATACCACATGCTTTATGAGAGTGATTAACAGCAGGTAATTTATGCATGGTAGACATGGCATTTTTGTTATCCAACTCATGTGTGTATGAGTTAGTCTCAGTTGCTTTCACAACTTTGACTGGAACTTTCGACACACTTGACTTGGAAACAACCTTCTCATTAGCAAGATCTTCAGCACGTATTTCTTCTTGCTTTCATCCCAGCTTCTTCCCTTTGCCAGATAAGCCCTTTCAGAGTTCTTTCTTACTTGCTTTGGCTTCCTACATTCTGTGGCAAAGTGTCCCAACTCATTGCAGTTATAGCATCTAATGGTGCTTCGATCAACCATCCCTGTTTTGTACCCACCACTGCTGGTGTTAGAGGATGAAGATCCACCTTTCTGGAATTTGTTGTAGTTGGACTTGTACTTAAGCTTGGGATTCCTCCTGAATCTGACATTAGAGAATCTCTTGACAATTTGGGCCATTGATTCATCTTCCAATTGCTCCAGCTCTTCCAAGGAATAAAAATCATCACTTGATTGATTTGTAGTAGGAGGATCATATTCTGCTACTAACTCATTTTCCTCACCCTTGGAAAACTGTACTATTCTTTCTAACTGTTGAGATTGTTGTTGTTGTTGACCTTCAGCTACAAGTGCAGTAGATGTGCTAACCATTCTATCCTTCCCGTAGACTTCCTTCTGTTGAATCTGCTCCAACTCATAGGTTTTTAACACTCCATAGAGCCTGTCCAAAGAAATCTCACTCAGATCTCTAGCTTCTCTAATGGCAGTGATTCTATGTTCAAGATGAGCTGGCAGTGTTAAAAGGAACTTTTTGTTGACCTCCCTGAATGAATAATACTTTCCATTGATGTTCAGGTTGTTGATCAACGCATTGTACCTCTCAAACACTTCAGTAATTCCTTCTCCTGGATTTGATTTGAAATGTTCATATTCAGAGGTTAGGATTTCCAACTTGTTCTCCCTAACTTCCTCTGTGCCTTCATTAATCACCTCAATAGTTTCCCACATGTGTTTGAAATTTTTACAGTTCATCACATGTCTGTTCATCAAGGGATCAAGGGAATCAATTAATATTAATTGAAGGCTGGCATCCAAGGAGGCTTCTTCCTTCTCAGCAGGAGTAAAATCTTCAGGCTCTTTTGGATAGGTTCTAGCTTTGGTAATCACAACATCATCTACTATCACCTCTGGTTCAATAACCATCGGAGTTTTTAGACCCTTCTTTAACAAGTTTGAATATTTGGGATTTGCCACTTGTAAAAATAAGAGCATCTTCTTCTTCCACATAATATAATTCTCTTTATCAAATTGTGGAATTTTAAACGGTTCCAACTTTTTGTGAAGTCATTATGAATTTTTGAATGAATAAAAATTCAAGGAGTTGAAAAATCACAAAAGTCTAGGATCTTGATTTGTTCGTTAATCAGAAGGCTCTGATACCAATTGTTAGGTCCCAATGTGTTTGTAGAAGGGGGGGTTGAATACAAACGGTACCGAATAATCGAATTAAATGCGGAATAAAAAATGTGAAACAAAATTCAAGTTAAATAAGAATATTATTAAACTTGAAAGGTGTTACAACAACTGTATCGATTACAAGGAATTAATCTCAAATTAATTATCACAAATTTAGAATAAATTCGACATGAACTTTTTCTATTTTTGCAATAATTAGAATCAAATGCTAAACGCGATTTGAGATTAAGTTCTAGGGATTTTGATCCGCTAGATTCTTACACAAGAACAAGATAAAGATTTCTAGTTGATTGGATTTAACTTTGCAATCTAGAAATTGATCTTTGAATTTCAGCAGAGAACAATGAAATATTTCTTAGGCGGCTGCTATGTTCTTGTATTTTTCAGTGAGTGAATGTCTTCTGCTTCTTTTTCTTTTTGTATGCAATCCAACAAAATTACTTGAATTGCAATGACAATCGGTAGGACAATCTCTTTGGCTCAGCAAGACTTTCAGTAGGACTTTCAATTGTACTAGCAAGACAATCTGATTGAACTACAATGACTATCGGTATGACAATCAATTGAACTAGCAAGACAATCTCCTTCCTAGTGTAACTTTCGGTATGACAATTGAAATGACTTGGCATGACAATCGGTATGACAATCGGGATTGTCATGCTAGTTCATTTTCAATTGTCTTGCTGATTTAAGACTGTTTTTAAACCAATTAAACTTCTGAAAATTCCTAAAATTAATTCAGAATTAATTAATCAATTAATTCAATTAATAAATAAATTATTCTTCGCAGATATAATTTATTTTCTTAATTAAATTAGATGACTTAATTAATTAATAGAGAATTAATTCTAGTCTTGAGCAGCAACCATTCTTCTGCAAATCTTCTGAAAATCACTGAAAATTATGAATCAATTCCACCACTTCAACGTTGACACTCGATGTACTGTCTGGTTCATGAGTGACTAACTTCCGTGACGTTTCTTCATGTGTTGACTTTGATACTCTGATTTTCTTCAGATTAAATCCTTGTAATTAATGATACTCTGACGAGATCTCTGTCACTTGATTAAATCCACGATCTTGATTTATATCACTGAGGCATGATCAACTTCTTGAACTTCTTCCAGTGAATTAACTCCTCAAGTCTGTAGATGAACCTTGTTTCTGAATCCTTTGACAGATATTACTTTGCGAGATCTCTCTGACGGTCGATCCACTATTTACTTATTACATTCTTATTTGAGTTGAGTTGAATCCTCGAATATACAAATAGGCTATGACATATGACTTACAATCTCCCCCTATTTGTTTGTTAGACAATAACACACAAATACCTAGAGGATAACTCAACTAACAAATAAGAAAAAGATATAAACAGAAATGCAAAGTAAATAGTAGAAAAGTTCTGGACTAGATTTAACATTTTCCAGATTCCAAGTAGATGTTCCTCTAGACTGAACATATCTTCAAGTAGTTCCATCTTCACATGTACAACCACATTTCCTGTTGAGAAGCCCATATCTCTCTTGCTTCTCCCCCTATGAGAATCAATTGATTAAAGAAGATCACCTTCGTTTTACCACCTCTCCCGTACAATAGGATCTGCAGATAAAAACCAATGGTACTTCCCTAACAGCTTCTTCCCTTACTAGGAAATCACCTTGTGTTTACCACCTCTCCCGTACAATAGGATCCGTAGTTACAAACAACAATGGTGTGGTGTAGTGTACATTTTTAGGATCTTTTTCTTCCTCCCTGCTATTTCTCCCCCTTAGTTGAGGAATCCTCCAAACTATTACTTAAGCTTTTATCTCCCCCTTAAAGAAGGAATGTATGCCGTCGTCTGAAGGAGTTCTCATATTTCACTTGGTTGGAAAATAAATAACAAGTAGTTTCTCTTTTCTTCCTCACTGTGAGTGTGTGATTGTGTTTTAGTGTACCTCACATGTGTTTCACTCTTCTCTCCACTCGTGTTTACACTCATTCTCACAAGTGTATCACTCTTCTCTCATAGCTCCATAATCCAGCTGTACCTGCAAGGAAAATCACCTTAGCCATCCTTAAGGAGGTCACAGGTGGTGCAATGGGAGTTCACAAATCCCCATCCTTGTTAAACTCGTCAGATAAATCTGAGTCATAATCTACAAGTTGCTAGTTTCCCTTCTAGGGTTCCAGATTTGAATTCTGAGAAGGTAAACAATTGTAACACCCCCAGATCCGGGGTCGGGGATCCGGGTCGTCACGGTCTTTCTTTCCACAATATCACTTCACTTAATTAATAATAATACCTTATGCTGTGACCCCACACTAACACACACCACAACCCGTTATAGTCTCAGAGATGAAATTTAAATAAGTACAAGTCTTTGAATCCACAATTTAAAAGTTATTACAACCCAAAATGATTACTTGATAAATTTACAGTTAATTGCCATTATCTGCCACAAGTTATAATTATACATAATTTGATTCTCAAAAATAGAATGCCTGATCTACCAATAGATCTACCTCTGCAGCTATAGCAGCCACAACATCATCGGGAAGACGCGGGATGCTTCCCACGCGCTTGCGCTGGGTCTGCTGGAGTCTGGCCATCTTTCCTAACTGTTGTTGTGTGATGAAGAAATAAAGCAAGAGTGAGCCTTACAGCTCGCAAGATAATATGTAGTGATAACAATAATATAAGTATCTAAATGGATACTTACTAGAATCTTTTATCATGAGTAAGATAATTACTTACTAGATATAAGTAAAAACAAGGGATGAAGTTACCAAATACTTCACTATACTTATATCATTTATAAAGCTACTTGAACTACCACTGTTCAAAGTATAATGAGCTTTCAACAGTTCATCACATAGATGAGACTACAAGACAAGATTTGAATAGATTAAATCTTTAAAATATCATCAAAATAAAATGAAGTTACGAGATACTTCATTTGATGCAAACATCATTTTGAAAACTTGACCCTGCCAACACTCAACAATCGCCTAACCGTAGCCTTTCTATCGAAATGCTCTGGGTAGTGTTGCAGAAATATCCAATTGGATGATGAACTCATTACGGGAGTTTGCCGCGCCAGGAAGACCACTTACGATGATCAGTCGTAGTAGTGCAACCCCACCATTTTCTACATGTAGAGGAGAACCTGTCGGATTTACTTGTCAACCGAACACTGAACTCCTAAGGAATGGACCGCCTTAGTGAAACTTCCAGGCCATTTGGGCCAATATAATAAGGCTGGGCCGGCGCTACTCGGCCACTTATGCCACTCCTAGTTCAGATGAAATCCATGACTCTGAAATGTAAAGCTCGTTCCCCCTTTCCCCAAGTAGAAACTTGTTGATACGGCTTCACCAAGAAGTCGTATCTAGTTGGAAAGGAAAACTCACCGATATTCCCAGGCGATGCCTGTTAATGGATTAACTTGTTCCAAGAATTTTACTTCCCGAATATTGGGTAAGTAATCAATTCATTTATCAAAACAGCAACCTTGTTGCGAATATAAAATACACCACAGAGCCGGATTCCCCAGGTTTTGAGCGAGTATTTAAATCCCCTTAAAAAGGAAGATCTTAAATATAAAAATGAGTTTTGGGATCCGCTCTAACTTTTAAAAAATCATTTTGAAGACTCGAAAACACTTTAAAGAGTGTTTGGAGTAAAGCTGATTTAATGAAGTAAATCAGTCCCCAGTATATTTAGAAAAATGCCTGAATATTATTATTTAAATAATATTCTCATAAAGATAATCCTTATAAAAATAATCGAAGTAGAAGTATTAAAACTTATACTTGAAATGGATATTAAATAACCAAAGATATACTTATATAAAAGTACTATCTTTATTTGAATAATCGAAAATAAGTTTGATTATTTACACCTTATTCTTTAATAACATAAAGAATATATCTCAGCAAATAATCGGAGTCATAGATCCTCAAATGAATATTCAAAAATATTCAATAAATAATATAAACTGAGTCATAAGCCCTAAAATGAATATTCAAATAATATTCAATAAATAATATAAAGAGTCATAAGCCCTCGAATGAATATTCAAATAATATTCAATAAATAAAATAAAGTTAAAGTTATCGAATAAACCTTATTCGATTAATAGTTTGGAAAACTATAACCATATATATATATAAATATATATATATCCATATCCATATATACAAAATCTACTCGGGATCCTCGACTCCCGGTTTTAGAAAATATTTTCACCTTTGGGTCCCTATACTAAGGGTATATGCAAGTTACCGCTATCCTCTAGCATAGGTATTATCAACTGAACCAACAGATATATAACTCAAGAATATGAGACAGGCATGCATATATATATACCATATCAGCATGCTTCAATATATCGCAACATTTGCTAATTAACCAATATGCATTTATCGCAAGATCATGCATATACAAATGTATACATCACAATAACAGTATAACGGATAGAATACTTGCCTGAGCGACTTGGGGTGATAAAAGGCTCGGGACGAGTCTGGTAACCTATAAACAACAAGTAAGTTGGAATTAAACCAAAATCACTTGTAAATCTATACTTTAACTAACTTAGACTCTAACGCTTGTTTTGCGCTCACTGATTCGCTTAAGTCACTCAGGTACCCTCGACTCCACCATTTTTAATAATTTAACCTTTACGAGTTTTAAAGCGATTCCTTCGCGAGTGTCTTACCAACTGCCTAAAACACTTACCATAAATGTTTCATACATTAATTAACCCTTTTTGGTCTTTAACCTATGTTTCAAAGTAAGGCGAGGGGAAAAGTTTCGTTCGCGAAACACCGTTACTTGAAATGGTCGTTTCTCCTAAACCGTGCATCGGAATCGAACGAACTACATATCAAAATGAAGCTCGTAACATGAGCTATCTAAACATGGCAGTGGTCATAATCTAGCAGGGGGTTCTCGGGTCCTAATGCTATGCACAAAAACAGTCCAAAGAAAATCGGACGTTACGACGGCTATGTTTACGCGATTTCCCAATTTTAAGCCATTCAAAACCAACCACAAACCAACCTCAAATCCAACATACAACCAACATCCATCCTTATCACATCATAACAACCCCAACCAATTCAATTTAATCATTCATACTTATGCCTAAGCTTAACTTTAATCATACTTAAGTTCTTTTAATCAAAACCACAACATTTACCATTCCATTTCACTACCATTCCAAATCCCAAACTCTAAATCACAACAACAAGCTACAATATCATCCTACTAATTAAAATCATCTTATAATACATAGGGATCTAGGGTTTGGAGATGGTATACCTTCCTTGAAGTGGTGGGAGGAGCTAGGAAGCCTTAAGAAGCTTTGAGAAGTCTTAGGAAAGCTTAGATCTTCAAGAAAAACAAGAAAAACTTCAAGTTAAAAACTTGAAAACACTATTCATAGTCTTCTTCTTTGATTAAATGAAGAAGATTGAGAAGGAATTAATGGCTTAAACTCATGATATAGCCCTAACTAAGCATGAAGATGATTAGGGAATTTACTCACCAATTTAGGAAGCTTGGATCTTGAATTTTTGAAATTTTTGCCCATTTGCAATAGTAAAAGCCGAGAGCATGATGAACCATGCCTTGGTTTCTTTTTGATTTTGATGAAAATGATTTTGCTTGGCTTGGTTGGCTAGGTTTTTGTGTTTGATTTAGTAAATTACCTAGTTGCCCTTGATTTTGTGTGGTTAAAAAGTCACCACATCTCCTTCCTTTCTTGTCATGCCTATGTCACCTTGCACATGTCATAATGCTCCCACTTGTCCACACCTTGTGGTTTGATGATGTCACAATCCCTGGCTTCTTGTACAAGCTTGTCTCTTGGTCACTTATTTGTTTTACGGTTCGCTTATCTTTCGTTCTCGTTTATCGTTTGAGGGATCATACCCGGGATCTTATTACTTAGGTTCCCTTAACCTTTCTCAATATATTGTACTTCCTTTTATGATCCTCTCTTATAATCCTTTAATTTAAATCCTTTTTATCCTGTTACCTTATACTCAATTCTCTCCGTATCTAGTGGATTTCCGGGAAAATCAAAGTGTTCAGAATTGGATTCTGACGATCTTTACATACACTTATATACCACATAGAGTACTAATAATATCCCATAAGATCAATAACAGAACCCCTACATAGCGTGGCATGAACAGTTTTCTCATTCAGCAAAAACACTATTTATAAGGGTTTCAAAAATTTCCAAAAATTGGGGTTATTACAGTCTCCCCTCCTTAAAAGGATTCCGTCCCGGAATCAGATAGAAATAAATAGGGATACTTTCTTAGTATTGCACTTTCTAACTCTCAAGTCAATTTTCCCACATTGTGGTTCTACCACCAACTCTGCCTAGTTTGATAATCCTTCTCCTAAGCACTTGTTCCTTTTCACTCTATAACCCTTCCTGGTTGCTCCATATAGGTTACGTCGGGTTGCATATCTATGCGCTCATATGCCTCTATTTATCTGGCATCTGAATTACACTTCCTTAACATTGATACGTGAAACACGTTACGACCTGCTACATGTTCGGGGTCAGGGCTAGCTCATATGCTAACTTCCCAAACGTCTTAATATATCCAAGGGTCCAACAAATTGTAGACTTAGCTTTCCTTTCTTTCCGAACCTCATCAATCCTTTCCAAGGGATACCTATAACATTACTAGGTCCCCTATTTCATACTCTTTATCCTTTCGTGTCAAATCAACATACTTATCATGTCCATCTTGGGCTACTACCAGCCGTCCTCTGATTAGATCTATCATATCCTTGGTCCTTTGGACTACTGCGGGTCCGAGCATCTTGCGCTCTACAACTTCATCCTAACATAAGGGAGATCGACATTGTCTTCCCTCAAGGATCTCATAAGGCGACACCTCGATACTGACATATGATCTATTGTCGTAAGAAAACTCAACCCGTGTTAAGTGATCATTCCAATTTCTTTCAAGTCTATTGCACCGACTCTCATTATAGCTTTTAGCATTAGAGCTTTTGCTTCTCACTACCCATCCTTTTTCCCAGTTCGTAGTCGCTACTATCTTCCGTTCCTAATATTATACTGGTTATACTTTTGCTCGTTAGCGTTCTATAACCTTTTAATAACCACGTCAACCTTAGTATTACGAATGTGTTCCCATTCTGAATACCACCATAACTTTATTACTCCTTTTTCAGTTGTTTCCATTTCCCAAAATTTGATCAATCAAATAGAAGTAAAGGAATTTGTTGAGAGATCACTATGATCATGAACACTTGTTATATCGCATAGTTAGTACAGAAGGTGGCCAGCCTTTAGTACTTGACAAGCAATTAAACAATAGCTGGTATCCTACTCGGCTTCTATCACACAGATAGATAGTCATTCGGCAATACCTCCCCTTCTGGAAGGGTTGTTCTTCTCAGCTTACATGAAATGAAAAGAAGAGAAAAGAACGAATTGAAGAGAACTTGTATATTCATAAAAAAAAATTTTATTGCCATAAAATATCTGGCTTGGAATCTACCTCTGAACTATAGAGGTTTGTCATAGAAGAACAAAACATATATGTATTTATATCAACATCAAGTATTATAGCATCGCATTTCACGTGCCTAAATATTTTCGCTATCCCGTCCATCATTCTATGGACCCATGCTCTTCCTCGAGCTTATACACAATTACCTTTGAAACTCCCTCGACATCGAAAATCGAATCTGGGATCTCATTCTAGACATCATCGTTACTTGAATTCTATGCTTGCACCGCAACCTTCCTCGTATAATAATACGACTCTCTATTGATAAGAAAGAATAATAATTCACTAGGTAGATACTCTACTTAATTAGTCTATCAATGATAACTTATACACTACCACTACCCGATTAGTGGTACTCAATCTCAACACCCATTCCAATACAACTCTCACGGTTGTAATCAGCTCATTACTCGCAGAATCATTGCTGCCTTACTATGGTCCACCACTGACCTACTGTAGTCATTCATTTTCCATGAAGTCTTAATAACTAACCATACGGAGTCCATACATCTTGTATCTAATTCTCCTAAGGAGTTAACATAACCACCAATCACAATTCATGAAGAACACTCCAAACTCTGACGTACTTTCATGACATGAAGCAGATAAAAGTGCAGAAGAGTTTCAATCAAAGCAACGATAGCAGGTTAATACCATTCTTAATCATACGCCCTAAATAGAAGAATTAACTCAAGGGTTCATCTAGTCCTTTTTGAAACATGGTCCTGGATTATTCTCAAGATAGGACCTTCTAAGATAGATAGCCCGTTCATGGCGATTACACGAATTAAACCTTTACCAACTACTATTACGGTTGGGTATTGCACAGTCATCAGAAGGAATGTCAATCTTCCAAACCATAATACAACCTTCACAGTTTTAACCATCATCACTGTATTCTTTTGGCACACGCGCCTATAATTATCCACTTACCTTTAAAGTGTCGGCCACCTCTTTGGCCTTTCCTGATAGTAAAATTTCCTTACAGTCAATGTCATTTTAACCACCTCCAAATAAATTTTCTACCTTATTTCCGATCATTGCTTGAGTGAAGATGTTTTCCTTAAAATCAGATGGGAAAAAATATCACCATTTTTCCATAAATTATTGCCTCATTCTTTAGAGGCTAATCACTGTCAAGACTGACTCTCAATCATACTTAGAACATTTTTTTTTCTTAAGTCCTAATTGCCCTGAATAATTTCAACCATTACTGGTTCGATCCATACTTTCTCTTGGTTTACACGTGCCCCACTTGGCATCATTATAATTACGTCATATTTCCTTTATCCACATTTCTATTCTTAAGAATTTTGAATATTACCTTTTTCCTTATAAAACCTCTAAGGTTATCCTTCAATCGTTCCTCCTGTATTCCCTATATACAGGGCATATCAAAATACCATTTACTAATACTAGAACCATTGTCTATTTACTTCTGAAAAATTTCTCCACTGATCCTTAAAGGTTATTATTACCTTAATCCTTTCCAATTCATACTGTCAAAACTCATACTATCCCTATTAAGGGTGAAATGCCAACCTTTATGCATTCCCCTAGGATTCGTTTTAAGTTACCGCTGTTCTATACTTAATTCCACCTTTAAAAAGGTACAAGCATCCTTCCATGGATAAATAAAGTCATATATCCCTGATAAGGGTATCTTATTCAATCAGTTCCACCTCGATAGTCTATACCGAATTTCACAATAGCATCCTTATTCAAGTTAAGGTCAATCCATATGGCCTCCAAAAGATAAAAATGGTTATCCGCTTTTCTTTCCTGATTTGGTAATGATCACATGGATGATCTGGAAGATATTGGTCGTGTTCAACGTGAACTTCTTCTTAATAAATCCTTATTTACTTTTGTTGTTTATCTCAACAGTCATCTCAATGTTGGGATATCTTTCATACCTAGCGTCTCCCTTCCTGGGTATCAAGCCACCGGTCTTACACTTCACATTCTTGAAGGTCACTTCCTTCATCCAATTTTCTTAATTTCTTACTTTCTTGTCTCCTCAGTCTATCCGCGTCTCATTGTTTATCCTTCGAACTATCTCAATGTTTCCTCGAATCCTCCCTACTTAAAGGGGATAAAATATATGCACCTCTTATGCCTTCAACCGTCAACTTTAACTCATGGTGAATCACCCTCATCCTGACGATCATATACTTTTCTATTTCTATTAATATGATTCTTTAGGGTTTCCTCATACCCAACTCCCTTATCATTCCTCAAACTCTGTTGCCTTTATATTCCTTTCCACCTCAATTCCTTTTTATTTTCCTTTCTCTTATCATTATTTCATGAACCAACACAACATAAGCATTGATTTCAAATATCCCGTCATTCTGGATTCGCGTCTTCAGAACGAATCTTAATAACTTTTACAGCTTAGACTCATAATTCATCATACTCGTCTGTCTTTGTTCTGGCTCTAAAGCTTTTACACTATCTCCTTATCTTTGGGAATTACTTTCCCGAAAACAATTGACTGAACTTAAATCAGTTTATTCTAACCTCTGGCTCCGTGCCTTTCTTGGTCTTTCACCAATGGGTGGTCTCTCTCTTAGGAGGGTAAGTGACAAAAACGGTTTTTGTGGTTCATCAATCATTTTGAATCTCAAATGATTCCTATATTTCCTTTAGCCAGGTTCTTGCCTCGGCTGGGTCAGCCTGTTCCTTGGAACTCTGAGAGCTTAGCGATTTAAAGGTCATGAAAGAATTTCACACCACATTGTTTCCTCAAGGTGGTGGTTGGGAATAAAATATAAGTTCTATTTAGACAGGTTCATGAATTTCCGTATAGGAGTACCGTCTCGGGTCTCCTTATCTCGCTCGACTTTTGCTTTCTTAGTCTAAATATTTCTTCCTACTCCCCATAATTGGAGTCATCTTTTAATTTAAAATCTTCATTTTCCACTTTATTATATTCCGGGTTCTTTATATCTTAATTGCAACCTCCCTGATTATCACGTTCAGGGTTTGCTCTAAATCTTATTCCTCAAACTATGGCTCTCATCTAAGTTCTCATCCTTACGCTCTTGAACTTTCGGAACCCAAATTCTATAAGAATACCTCATTATTCCCTTATCATCTTTCTCGATATTAATCTTTTATCTAATTGTTGGCTCTCTGCCTTCATTCATAACTTTTTCTGGCACAATATGATCTTTTCCAATAATTCGGGCTGTATTGCAATCTCAAACAGCTTTTCGGTACCGGCTCCGGTTACCTTCACTTCTATTTTCATTTTCTCAAAATCTCTTATAAACTCTCCAAAAGACATTATCATCTTGAGTCTCTCCTTTTTACTAAGGGCATCAGCCACCATATTGGCTTTCCCCGAATGATAAAGAATCTCCCAATCATTATTCTTGATTAGCTCTAACTGCCTCCTCTGGCATACGTTGAGCTCTTTCTACGTGAAAATGTACTAGAGCACTTATGGCTTAGGTAATTCTCGCACTTCTCTCCATACAAGTAGTGCGTCCAATCCTTAGGGTAAAACTATTGCCACGAGCCTAAGCTCATGAGCGGGGATATCGAATTTCATATTACCTTAATTGTCTTGACATGTACGCGATTACCTTACCGTGCTGCATAAGCACGCACCCTAAGCCCTTGTGCGAAGCGTCACTATACTTCACAAAATCTTTTTTTTTCCATCCGGCAATGCCAGCATAAGGGCCATCACCAACCTCTGCTTCAGTTCTTGAAAGTTGTTCTCGCATTTCTCTGTCCATTCGAACTTCTCAGTCTTACTGAGTAAGCCGCGTTAAAGGGGCTACTATCTTTACAACTTGAACGAACCTCCGGTAGTGACCAGCCAATCCTACCTCTGGTAGTCGACCAAACCATGGTCATCAATTCATCAGTGGTCCTTTATCCAATCCTGTCAGGATCCTCCATGGGATCCTCCTCAACAACTATCCCTTCTAGGACAACATCCTCAACCGCTAAATCCTCAATATCAACATCATCCGGTCCTGCATTAGGACACTCTATCGGATCCACAATCCGATCTCCAATTAGTAATAAAATATCATCGCGATGTTGCTCCTCAACCTCAGGGTTCGGAGTCCCGCTACCATATACGATAACGAACTACGCTCCTATCACGATATTTATAAGGGTTCCCATAAGGGTTTTAACTGTCAGTACTACGTTAGGTAGCCCGACTATGAACTTGGCAAGAGTTCTTATTATCTTAGTGAACTTATTATCTTAACGTCCCATCATCTCTGAGGTTTATAACGCTTAGCTCTGATACCACTTCTGTAACACCCCCAGATCCGGGGTCGGGGATCCGGGTCGTCACGGTCTTTCTTTCCACAATATCACTTCACTTAATTAATAATAATAACCTTATGCTGTGACCCCACACTAACACACACCACAACCCGTTATAGTCTCAGAGATGAAATTTAAATAAGTACAAGTCTTTGAATCCACAATTTAAAAGTTATTACAACCCAAAATGATTACTTGATAAATTTACAGTTAATTGCCATTATCTGCCACAAGTTATAATTATACATAATTTGATTCTCAAAAATAGAATGCCTGATCTACCAATAGATCTACCTCTGCAGCTATAGCAGCCACAACATCATCGGGAAGACGCGGGATGCTTCCCACGCGCTTGACGCTGGGTCTGCTGGAGTCTGGCCATCTTTCCTAACTGTTGTTGTGTGATGAAGAAATAAAGCAAGAGTGAGCCTTACAGCTCGCAAGATAATATGTAGTGATAACAATAATATAAGTATCTAAATGGATACTTACTAGAATCTTTTATCATGAGTAAGATAATTACTTACTAGATATAAGTAAAAACAAGGGATGAAGTTACCAAATACTTCACTATACTTATATCATTTATAAAGCTACTTGAACTACCACTGTTCAAAGTATAATGAGCTTTCAACAGTTCATCACATAGATGAGACTACAAGACAAGATTTGAATAGATTAAATCTTTAAAATATCATCAAAATAAAATGAAGTTACGAGATACTTCATTTGATGCAAACATCATTTTGAAAACTTGACCCTGCCAACACTCAACAATCGCCCAACCGTAGCCTTTCTATCGAAATGCTCTGGGTAGTGTTGCAGAAATATCCAATTGGATGATGAACTCATTACGGGAGTTTGCCGCGCCAGGAAGACCACTTACGATGATCAGTCGTAGTAGTGCAACCCCACCATTTTCTACATGTAGAGGAGAACCTGTCGGATTTACTTGTCAACCGAACACTGAACTCCTAAGGAATGGACCGCCTTAGCGGAACTTCCAGGCCATTTGGGCCAATATAATAAGGCTGGGCCGGCGCTACTCGACCACTTACGCCACTCCTAGTTCAGATGAAATCCATGACTCTGAAACGTAAAGCTCGTTTCCCCCTTTCCCCAAGTAGAAACTTGTTGATACGGCTCCACCAAGAAGTCGTACCTAGTTGGAAAGGAAAACTCACCGATATTTCCCAGGCGATGCCTGTTAATGGATTAACTTGTTCCAAGAATTTTACTTCCCGAATATTGGGTAAGTAATCAATTCATTTATCAAAACAGCAACCTTGTTGCGAATATAAAATACACCACAGAGCCGGATTCCCCAGGTTTTGAGCGAGTATTTAAATCCCCTTAAAAAGGAAAGATCTTAAATATAAAAATGAGTTTTGGGATCCGCTCTAACTTTTAAAAAATCATTTTGAAGACTCGAAAACACTTTAAAGAGTGTTTGGAGTAAAGCTGATTTAATGAAGTAAATCAGTCCCCAGTATATTTAGAAAAATGCCTGAATATTATTATTTAAATAATATTCTCATAAAGATAATCCTTATAAAAATAATCGAAGTAGAAGTATTAAAACTTATACTTGAAATGGATATTAAATAACCAAAGATATACTTATATAAAAGTACTATCTTTATTTGAATAATCGAAAATAAGTTTGATTATTTACACCTTATTCTTTAATAACATAAAGAATATATCTCAGCAAATAATCGGAGTCATAGATCCTCAAATGAATATTCAAAAATATTCAATAAATAATATAAACTGAGTCATAAGCCCTCAAATGAATATTCAAATAATATTCAATAAATAATATAAAGAGTCATAAGCCCTCGAATGAATATTCAAATAATATTCAATAAATAAAATAAAGTTAAAGTTATCGAATAAACCTTATTCGATTAATAGTTTGGAAAACTATAACCATATATATATATAAATATATATATATATATCCATATCCATATATACAAAATCTACTCGGGATCCTCGACTCCCGGTTTTAGAAAATATTTTCACCTTTGGGTCCCTATACTAAGGGTATATGCAAGTTACCGCTATCCTCTAGCATAGGTATTATCAACTGAACCAACAGATATATAACTCAAGAATATGAGACAGGCATGCATATATATATACCATATCAGCATGCTTCAATATATCGCAACATTTGCTAATTAACCAATATGCATTTATCGCAAGATCATGCATATACAAATGTATACATCACAACAACAGTATAACGGATAGAATACTTGCCTGAGCGACTTGGGGTGATAAAAGGCTCGGGACGAGTCTGGTAACCTATAAACAACAAGTAAGTTGGAATTAAACCAAAATCACTTGTAAATCTATACTTTAACTAACTTAGACTCTAACGCTTGTTTTGCGCTCACTGATTCGCTTAAGTCACTCGGGTACCCTCGACTCCACCATTTTTAATAATTTAACCTTTACGAGTTTTAAAGCGATTCCTTCGCGAGTGTCTTACCAACTGCCTAAAACACTTACCATAAATGTTTCATACATTAATTAACCCTTTTTGGTCTTTAACCTATGTTTCAAAGTAAGGCGAGGGGAAAAGTTTCGTTCGCGAAACGCCGTTACTTGAAACGGTCGTTTCTCCTAAACCGTGCATCGGAATCGAACGAACTACATATCAAAACGAAGCTCGAAACATGAGCTATCTAAACATGGCAGTGGTCATAATCTAGCAGGGGGTTCTCGGGTCCTAATGCTATGCACAAAAACAGTCCAAAGAAAATCGGACGTTACGACGGCTATGTTTACGCGATTTCCCAATTTTAAGCCATTCAAAACCAACCACAAACCAACCTCAAATCCAACATACAACCAACATCCATCCTTATCACATCATAACAACCCCAACCAATTCAATTTAATCATTCATACTTATGCCTAAGCTTAACTTTAATCATACTTAAGTTCTTTTAATCAAAACCACAACATTTACCATTCCATTTCACTACCATTCCAAATCCCAAACTCTAAATCACAACAACAAGCTACAATATCATCCTACTAATTAAAATCATCTTATAATACATAGGGATCTAGGGTTTGGAGATGGTATACCTTCCTTGAAGTGGTGGGAGGAGCTAGGAAGCCTTAAGAAGCTTTGAAAAGTCTTAGGAAAGCTTGGATCTTCAAGAAAAATAAGAAAAACTTCAAGTTAAAAACTTGAAATCACTATTCATAGTCTTCTTCTTTGATTATATGAAGAAGATTGAGAAGGAATTAATGGCTTAAACTCATGATATAGCCCTAACTAAGCATGAAGATGATTAGGGAATTTACTCACCAATTTAGGAAGCTTGGATCTTGAATTTTTGAAATTTTTGCCCATTTGCAATAGTAAAAGCCGAGAGCATGATGAACCATGCCTTGGTTTCTTTTTGATTTTGATGAAAATGATTTTGCTTGGCTTGGTTGGCTTGATTTTTGTGTTTGATTTAGTAAATTACCTAGTTGCCCTTGATTTTGTGTGGTTAAAAAGTCACCACATCTCCTTCCTTTCTTGTCATGCCTATGTCACCTTGCACATGTCATAATGCTCCCACTTGTCCACACCTTGTGGTTTGATGATGTCACAATCCCTGGCTTCTTGTACAAGCTTGTCTCTTGGTCACTTATTTGTTTTACGGTTCGCTTATCTTTCGTTCTCGTTTATCGTTTGAGGGATCATACCCGGGATCTTATTACTTAGGTTCCCTTAACCTTTCTCAATATATTGTATTCCTTTTATGATCCTCTCTTATAATCCTTTAATTTAAATCCTTTTTATCCTGTTACCTTATACTCAATTCTCTCCGTATCTAGTGGATTTCCGGGAAAATCAAAGTGTTCAGAATTGGATTCTGACGATCTTTACATACACTTATATACCACATAGAGTACTAATAATATCCCATAAGATCAATAACAGAACCCCTACATAGCGTGGCATGGACAGTTTTCTCATTCAGCAAAAACACTATTCATAAGGGTTTCAAAAATTTCCAAAAATTGGGGTTATTACACTTAACTAAAATCAATGAGAGTGAGGGATCTAAAAGTTAGGAAGTGTCTAACCTAGTCAAGAAACCAAGGAAAAGAAGAAAATAGAGCTGATCACTCAATCAACCACCTATATATCTTCTCAACAAGATACAATTGTAAACAAGGGATTAAAATAGAATCTAGTGGCACCTTCTCAACAAGGTATCACTATTAAACAAAGCATTCTCCCAAATGCACCCTGTAATGAGTCTGCAACCCCTATTGAGTGTTAGGTCACACACACTGTAGAAGAGGGTTGAATACAGTGTTTAACACAATAAAATCGAATATAAGAACTTAAGTAACTGAAAATAGATTTTATTCAACATAATAAACTCTGTTACAATATGGAACTGTCCTCTCTCAGTGATGAACAAATTATCACGAGAGCTGCTAGAGTTACAAAGAATAATAACTTCGATAATCGTAACACTTATAGTGTAAACTCTATGCCTGTGTTTATATACTACACAGTTACAAGATAATCTTCTAATTGATATGGAATATAATTCTGCTTCCTAAAATATATCAACTAGTTATCTTTTCTTCCAAGTATTCTATTCTTCATAGAATTCCTTCTTCATGCACAATTCTTTCTGTCTTAGTCTCGATCTTCTTTCCTTTCAATCAGCCGCCTGCCTTATCTGAAAGTCATCTTAAGTCCTGATATTATCTCCTGATAAATATCTTCTGAACCTTAAGTTCTGATAACTTAAGTTCTAATATCTTAAGTTCTGTCTTCAGTATAAGTGCTGATTTCCAGTTAAGTACTGATTTGTCCTGTTAGGTAAGATCTAAAAACTAAACACAAATCATATTACACATGACATTATCAAATATATCTAACAATCTCCCCCAACTTGTAAATTAGCATAATATACAAGTTCAACAGATATTTGATGATGTCAAAAACATTAAGTACAAATGCATGAGAATTTGACTAGATAACAACAACTTACAGTCCTTTCAACTTTACCATCTTTAACTTTTGATAATAGCTTCAGTCTGTATAAACTTCAGAATTTAAGTAGTTGTAGATCTTTGACTTGGCTTCAACTTTCAATTTCTTCTGATCTCTTTGATATCAGGAGTTGTCCTGAGATAGTTCTTCAACAAACATCTCTCTGCATATTCAAGTTCATTGACCATCCTTCTTTTAGCATTTATCAATTCAGCTGTATCTTCTCCAGTTTGAAAAATAGCTGCTCTGAGATCATTTATCTTAGCTTTTCTTATCTCCTGATCTAGTCTAATCAGATATGCCTTGTCAGACTCTAGATTGAATTCCACAGCCTTATAACCTAGAAAAGTAGTTATAATCCTAGCAGAGTTAGGCTTCATATCGACAATATCACCTTTGTAATCTCTGTACTTGGGACAGTATGTGCTATCAGACTTTACAGCATAAAGCTTCTTCTGTCTTTGAATTTGAGACTTTAAACATCCTGCAACACTATCTGTTAATCTGTCTTTCACTTGAAGTAGGAATAGAACATGTTCTAGTTCCTCAAAATACTTCAGTGGTATAGCATTTTTCTTAATCTGGTATACCCTTCCATCTGTCATAAAATATAATAAGATATGTTCTTTCAAGAAGGTATGGTAAACCATTTGTACAGATTCAAGTCGATTCAATCTTTCAGGAGTTGCTCCAACACCTGGTTCACTTAAGGAAGTTGGATCATTGGTAGTGTTATGTACTCTTCTTTCATCAGAACTACCCAACCCAGATTTATCTCTTGCTTCCTTTCCTGTAACAACTCTTGCTTCAAAACCACTTGTTGCAGTGTTTAAAGGTCGAGTCTGTTTAGCTTTGGTGAATCCTGGTAGGAGTATCTTTGAAGGTTTAACATGAGCAATGTCAGAGGTTTCCTTTTCCTTATCTTCTGATATCAAGCCAACTTGAGCTATGTCAGAGGTTGCTTGCTTCTCTGTCATATCAGAACTTACTATATCTTGACTCTGAACAACATGAGCCATGTCAGAGGTTGCTTGAAAAATCTTCTTATGCATCAGAGTAAGATTAACATCTGCTTCATCATCAATTATTTCTTCATCCATGACTGGCATATAAACCTTTACAGGTTCATCAACTTTTTCTTTGCCCTTGGACCTTGTATCAATTTCCATTTGTGATTTGGCCCTGGTTGCCTCAGAACTTGTTCTTTCCTTTATCATAATACCCTTAGGCTTTGGAAATTTCTTTTCAACAACAGAAGCTTCAGATTTTGTCTTGACACCTTCTGCTTTGAGTCTAGCTTCTTCTTTATTTAGACTCTCAAAGTCCATTCCTGGATTTTCTTTAAGAAATAACTGCTTTGAAATTTCTTCATCAAGTTCTAGATATTCACCAGAACTTATCCTTTTACCAGTATCAGAACTTATTCTTCTCCCAGTATCAGAACTTGTTCCTTGACTTGTAATTCTAGCTTTACTTGACGAAAGTCCTTTGCCTTGACCTTGACCTCTACCCTTATCAGAGTTTCCCTGGTCATCATTTCCATCATCCTTTGCTTTCAGTGTCTGAATAGATTTGTATTTGGACTTGATCACTTTCTCCCCCTTTTTGGCATCAGCAGGTAATAGAAGAGAGAGAAGAAATTCCACTGAGGATTGGATCTCATTGAGTTGATTTTGGTGAGAAGCTTAATTCTTCAGAATTTCTTCAATTTGAGCTTGTTGCTTCTCCTGAGTTTTCTCAATGTAGGCAATTCTGTCAAAGGCTGGCTTGAAAAATCTGTTCTTTTCAAGTTTCACATTCATATCTTGCTAGATCAAGTTTTCTTGAATTTTATTCACCTTGTCATGAGTTATTGAGTGTTGACCTTGAAGGTGCCTTGTACTCAATGAAGTAACTCTCAACTGTGCCTTGAAACATCATTTATCATCATTTCATCAGCTTTTGCAAGATGCTCAGCAAGAATCTTTTCAGAAGGAACAAAACTAACTGAGTTCCATTCTTTAGTCCACTCCTTTCCTCTAGGAGTTTCACTCCAAGGTATTGGTGCTCCCCCTATAACAAACTTCTTGACTAAATCAGCTTTATGAATAGTTTGTTGAGGTGCATGTCCTGATGGACCAGCTGCATCAGCATCTAAATTAGCAGCAGCTTCACCAGTAGTTTCTTTATTAGCAGCATCAGAACTTGTAGATCCTGCAGTATCAGCATCCTCTGATAAAATAGCAGTATGTGAGGCTATTGAGGCTTCAACATTTTCCTCTAAATTCTGATCTGCAGCCAGGTTCTGATCAACATTCAAAAGTGATGTTGTTGGTAGAGTGAGTTGAATTGGTGGAGCTTCCAAGTACAAAACCTCAGGCACAATCAGGTTATGAATATCAATTTCAGCACTTGTACCTGGTTCTTCAGTATGTACTGGATCAACCATAGGTGACATATGAGGTGTAGGTATTTTAGCTTGAGCAGTTTCATGTTGTGCAAAATGAAGTAATTCAATAACAACTGGTTCTGTTGAGATCAGAGATTCCTGATCCCCTTCCTTAGCTGCTTCCACTACATCTGAATCTGACTCAACTATGTCCCTATGAGCTCTCTGTTTCTTTAATTTCCTCAAAGGTGGAGACACTGTAGGAGCTTTATCATCAAAATTTAATTTTCTAAGCCTTTTGAGGGGCCTAGAACTCCCAGTTACAGTATCTTTCTGAGAAGAAACCTTCTCAGCTTCTACAATAACAGGTTCTGATATTGGAACCTGTTCCTCAGCATCTGATTCATCTCACAGAATAATTATCCTTCTCTTTTGTTGAGTCTGAGGTACTTTCTTAGTCCTCTTGGGTTTGGAAGATGAAGGCTGTACTGTAGGATCAGAAGGTTGAGGTTGAGAATTTTGAGGTGTTTGTGTAGAGGTGGTAGGTGCTGATGGATTAGGTTCTGATGGTTGGACATCAGGATATACTTCAGTATATTTAATCGGATCATAGGTTATTAAGGCTTGTTCAGATAAAGGAACTAGGAGGGGTCTTAACACAGCCTTCTTATTATCAGTAGATAATAAGTCATTAAAAGCTCTTTTAGCTAGTCTACATGGTGAAATTAATTCACTAGCAGGTTGGGGCTTATCATCACAACAAAAACTATAGATAAGCTGACAGAATCTAGCAAAATAAATAGTATTTCTATCTTCTGTCATTCTATCCCCAATAAAACCTAAGACAGTACTTGCATAATCAAAATCAGCTTGATTAATGATAGCATACCCGATTTGTTGGCTGAATATGGGGATTGCATCAAAATTAGAGCATTTGTTTGCAAAAGCCTTGGTTATGCAGTCAAAGAAGAAACTCAATTCCCTCCTTATGAAAGATCTCTTCAACTGACCCAGCTTTGCCAATGTCCTCTCATACCCCAGACTGGCCATCATGTTTTGAAGAACTGGCTCTTCAATAGTAGAATAAACACAGTTCTCAGGCAGCTGCAGTGCTTGTCGGACCGTAGCCAATGTCACAACATGCTCATCCTCTCCTGATGAAAAAATAATACTTGGAGACCCTTGAGCACCACCATCATCATATACTCCGCTTCTCCAGAACTCCAGCACTTGAGTACCAGAGACTACTTCAGGTGCGGTCAAAGCGTACCCAATATCAGAACTAGCAAGAAAGTCCTGAATGAAATGAAGTTCTGATGGGGCTTCTGACTTGCTAAGAATAGCGGAGAAGTTATTAGGAACAAACTTAGCTCCATAAAAATTACATCTTTTGGTGCCATCTCTGTAAGAAATTCAGTGAATAAGAGAATGTTCGCAAAGTGTTTGTAAAAAGTCCTGAGAGAAAAACAACTTCAGAAAATAAAAGAGAGAGAGAGAGAGAGAGAGAAAGAAAAAGAGATTTAGAATAGAAAAGTAAGTAAAAGATTAGAAAATCTATTATCTCTCATATATATACTTTCTCCACTCAACAGTCATATTTTTGAAGCATGTGATACACTTTACACCTGGCACCATTTGAACAGTCAGGTAAACGGTTAGAATGAGAGTTAATGGGCACGTAAAATAAGCAATAATTAACGTGCACATGCAATTTTTCAGGACATACACGTTGACCACTAACCCACAATGATTATGACTATTTTATCTCACATTAACCAATATTCTGTAAAAATATTATCGTTCAAGTAATGACCAAAAATAAACCAAGTAAATAAATACTGTCACGTCAGCATCAAAACTTGATTATTATCAGGATTTAAAAGTCATCAGAATATGGCTCCTTAACTCAAAAGTGAATGTGTATTCCTGTAATTCTTCACACATATATTGATATGGTTTCATCAGAACTTAATCATCAGAACTTCCATCAGAACTTGTCCTCAGAATTTATGCAATCTGACATATAAACTGTTCATCTAAAATAACATTGATCACCAGAATAATTTTTATCATTCATATGGAGTGTAAGTGTATGCTTTAAGCTAAATATCAGACAAAGAGTAAAGTCTGATTTACTTCAATACATCTTAGAAATAAGGCATAACTAAGAACTTTGCTCATAATATGTCATTATTCTGAAGCCTACTATTGAATGAGTTCATGCATGAGTCCACCTCAACTATTTTATGCTCATTTTATGCATCTTTTAAAATTCTATTTTACAGTGGCTTCTCAGTGTAAGTGTGTCACGACTGCTTATCAGAATTTATGCTGTTATCAGAATATTCTCCAGTAATCATAGAGTGTGAAAAGTCACCAAGAAAATTTTATTTTTCTTTTCTAATGCATATTACTTAATACCAGCAATGCACTTGGGTCTTCCCTTCCACATTTTTACTCTAGATCTCAAAGGAGTACCTGATTTTATTTCTTTTCTTTTCCTTTTCTTTTGATAAGTGATGCTTATCAACACTTAGTATATTCACCAGATTTACTAATATCAGAACTTAACAGATAAGAAGCACTATTCTAGTTTTTGACTTAGTAATAAGATACACAAAGTAAAACATAACTAAGCTCAATATCAGAATTTGCTTTTGTTAAAAGATTTCCACATTAATAATTACTTCAAACATGGGATCTTAGTATATTAAAGATTACTAGGTCAGAAATAGTCACAGAAATATTCATATCACTATCAGAGTTTAGAAATTTACATCAGACAACAATCAGCACTTAAGTAATTTTCAATATAAGCACATAATACACAAAGATAGTAATATCTGTAAATACAAAGTCTGATGTATCAGAACATAAACTAAGCAGATTTAGAGAAAGAACCTGAAACCATTCTAAGTTATTTACCAATCTTGTAAAAGTAGCTTCACACAGTGGTTTTGTGAAGATATCTGCTAGTTGTTGATCTGTGGGAACAAAATGCAATTCCACTGTACCTTCATCCACATGTTCCCTTATGAAGTGGTACCTTATGCTGATGTGCTTTGTCTTTGAGTGTTGAACTGGATTACCTGTCATAGCAATAACACTTTGATTATCACAATAAATAGGGATTTTAGAAAATTCTAACCCATAATCCAGTAACTGATTTTTCATCCAAAGAATCTGTGCACAACAACTTCCTGCAGCAATGTATTCTGCTTCTACAGTTGATGTGGAATTGACTTCTGTTTCTTGCTAAACCAAGAAACCAATCTGCCTCCAAGAAATTGGCAGTTTCCACTTGTGCTTTTCCTGTCAATTTTGTATCCTACAAATCTGCATCTGAGTAACCTATTAGCTTAAAATCTGATGCTCTAGGATACCACAATCCCAGATCAGCTGTACCCTTAAGGTACTTGAAAATTCTTTTAACAGCTGTTAAGTGAGGTTCTCTTGGATCTGCTTGAAATCTTGCACAAAGACAGGTAGCATACATGAGATCAGGTCTATTTGCAGTTAGATAGACTAGTGAGCCAATCATACCTCTGTAATCATTATTATTTACTGATTTACCAGTATCCTTATCAACTTAGTTGCAGTGACCATAGGAATGGATGCACTTGAACAATCCTGTATTCCAAATTTCTTCAAACAAATTTCTGGTGTACTTAGATTGACAAATAAAAGTTCCTTCTTCATTCTGATTGACTTGAAGGCCCAAAAAATAGTTAAGTTCTCCCATCATACTCATTTGATATCTTGACTGCATCAGTTTGGAAAACTTCTTACAAAGGTCTGTCATTTGTAGAACCAAAATGATATCATCAACATATATTTGCACAAAAGTAAGTCCTTTCCATGGTTGAGGTAGAATAGTGTTTTGTCAATAGTTTCTCTGTTAAATCCACTTCCAGAAGGAAACTGATCTAAAGTCTCATACCATGCTCTTGGAGCTTGCTTAAGGCCATAAAGTGCTTTATCAGCCTGTAGACATGATTTGGAAATTTGGGATCTACCAAAGCCTGGAGGTTCGTTCAACATATACTTCCTCCTCCCAATTCTCCATTAAGAAAGCACTTTTCACATCCATTTGAAAGACTTTTAAACTTCTTGTGAGCAGCATAAGCTAAAAATATCCTTATGGCTTCCAATCTAGCAACTGGTGCAAATGTTTCATCATAATCAATTCCCTCTTATTGAGAGTATCTTTTGCAACCAGCCTTGCTTTGTTCCTTGTAATTATGCTGTCACTGTCAGTTTTGTTTTGAATACCCATTTTGTACCAACAACTGATCTGTTCCTTGGTCTTGGCACTAGGATCCAGACTTTATTTCTTTCAAATTCATTTAACTCGTCTTGCATTGCTTGCACCCAATCAACATCTTGATGAGCTTCTTTCACTTTCTTGGTTCAGTCTGAGAAAGAAAAGAATGATAAGAACATTCATTTGATGTAGTTGTTCTAGTTCTGACAATCTGCATCAGGATTTCCAATAATTAAGTCAGGTGTATGTGCTTTAGTCCACTTCCTTGCAGATGGAAGTTTTCTCTAGAACTGGATGCTCCCCATGATCCATGCTGTCTCCATCAACATTTTCTGATGCTCCCCCTGAACTTATGCTCTCTGAGTTGGATCCTTCATTATTTGAGTTTCCAGAAATATCAGAACATGAGTTTCCAGAATTATCAGATTGGCTTCTTTTTCTTCACCATCTCATATGGTGTTTTTCCATGCTTGTTAATGAGTGTTGCATTCTGAGTAAAAATAAGCAGTCTGCACAACTTCAGCCCAAAGTAAGTTGGCAACTTTGCTTCATCAAACATAGTCGTGCAAACTTCAATAAGAGTTTTATTCTTTCTTTCAACAACTCCATTTGGCTGTGGAGTTCCAGGAGCATAAAATTCCTCTTTATTCCATGTCTTTGCAAAACTCCCATAATCAAATTCTTGAACTCATTGTCCATTATCACTCCTTATGATCTTCACATAATCTTTGACCAATTTATCCAGTTGCTTGACATGATCAATCAAGATAGATGCAGTTCACTTTTTTGTGTGCAAGAAATACACCCATGTGTATCTGGTGAACTCATCCACTATGACCATAACATTTCTTCTTTGCAATAGACATGACATTAATGGACCAAATAGATCAACATGTAGTAGGTGATAAGGCTCAAGAATTTAGATTCAGTCTTGCTCTTGAATGAAGATTTTCTTTTGTTGTTGCCTTTTGACATGAATACAAAGGCCATTAGGAGCAAATACTGATTTTGGCAGTCCTCTCACAAGATTTCTTGACTAATTCATTTAAATTGTTAAAATTTATATGAGAGAGTTTCTTGTGCCCAAAGCTTTCTTCAATTGATGCTCTGCTCAACAGACAGATGCAGAACCATCAGTACTTGTTGAGAAACTTGGCTTCATCAATGTTAACCTGGTATCCTTTCAGAACAACTTGCCTTAGATTTGCTTACAACTTCACAGTGTCTTCTTCAAAGAATACACATGATAACCTCTGTCACAGATTTGGACTCACACTCAGCAGATTGTGTTTAAGTCCTGAGACCAGAGCTACTATTCATGATGACATTCACAAGATGATATTTCCATAAGAGTGTTTCCATGTTGCCATCGCCATAAGAAACACCTGGGCCAGCTTTCTCCACAAATTCTCTGATAGCAGGCTTTATTTCCATTCATATGTCTGAACATCCACTGTCAAGAACGGAGTTTTCTGTTGCCCTGCAATCACAATGACCACTAATGATTAGTTTAAGGACCCAGACTTGTTTGGATCCTTTGGCCTTTTTAAGGTTGCTAACATTGCAGCAGATTTAGAATCAGAG
>NW_027421823.1:0-77867 GCF_009905375.1 Apium graveolens
CACAATATGTTCTTTTCCAATACTTCGGGCTGTATTGCTATCTCAAACAGCTTTTCGGTACCGGCTCCGGTTACCTTCACTACTATTTCCATTTCTCAAAATCTCTTATAAACTCTCCAAAAGACATTATCATCTTGAGTCTCTCCTTTTTACTAAGGGCATCAGCCACCATATTGGCTTTCCCCGAATGATAAAGAATCTCCCAATCATAATTCTTGATTAGCTCTAACCGCCTCCTCTGGCGTATGTTGAGCTCTTTCTACGTAAGAATGTACTAGAGCTCCTATGGTTTGTGAATCTCACACTTCTCTCCATACAAGTAGTGCCTCAAATCTTTAGGGCAAAACTATTGCCACGAGCCCAAGCTCATGGGTGGGGATATCGAATTTTAAATTCCCTTAATTGTCTTGACGCAGACGCGATTATCTTGCTGTGCTATATAAGAAGCACCCTAATTCCTTATGCGAAGCGTCACTTACAAATCACAAAATCTCATTTTCCATCCGGCAACGCCAACATAGGGAACGTCACCAACCTTTGCTTCGGTTCTTAAAAGTTGTTCTCGTATTTCTCTGTCCATTCGAACTTCTCAGTCTTACGAGTAAGCCGCGTTAAAGGGGCTACTATCTTTACAAACTTGAACGAACCTCTGGTAGTGACCGGCCAATCCTACCTCTGGTAGTCGACCAAACCATGGTCATCAATTCATCAGTGGTCCTTTATCCAATCCTGTCAGGATCCTCCATGGGATCCTCCTCAACAACTATCCCTTCTAGGACAACATCCTCAACCGCTAAATCCTCAATATCAACATCATCCGGTCCTCCATTAGGACACTCTATCGGATCCACAATCCGATCTCCAATTAGTAATAAAATATCATCGCGATGTTGCTCCTCAACCTCAGGGTTTGGAGTCCCGCTACCATATACGATAACGAACTACGCTCCTATCACGATATTTATAAGGGTTCCCATAAGGGTTTTAACTGTCAGTACTACGTTAGGTAGCCCGACTATGAACTTGGCAAGAGTTCTTATTATCTTAGTGAACTTATTATCTTAACGTCCCATCATCTCTGAGGTTTATAACGCTTAGCTCTGATACCATTTCTGTAACACCCCCAGATCCGGGGTCGGGGATCCGGGTCGTTACGAGTTCCATTTCCCTTAATAACACCCAATCTTAATAATTACTCAACTACTCTGTATTGTGACCCCACAATAAACACACACACCACACGTTATAGTCTCAGAGATGAATATCCAAAAATAATCACAAGTCGTTTTATTCCACAATTATATGCCAATACACCTTAAAAAGGTTTCTGAATAAATTTACATTTTTTGCCATTATTACAATTCATAAATATACATAATCTGGTACATCAAAAGTTGAAAGCCTAGCCTATTGGTAATTTCTACCTCAGCTACAGCGGCCTCAACGCTTCCCGAAAGCTGCGGAACGTCTTCTAACCTCTTGCGAATCGGGAGCTTGGTCCGGTTCATCTTGTCTATCTGATGTTGTGTGATGAAAGAAGAAAGCAAGGGTGAGCAGCAAGCCCACCAAAATAATATGTATAATGATTAACAATATATGAGCCTTCTCATAGTACTCATGAAAGTCTTGGTCAAAAGAAATGAACCAAGTTGATATCTTAATGCGATGAAGTCGCAAAATATTCAGTATATATATATATACATATATACTTTTCAAAATATTGGAAGTCCTCTTCCATGCACAATATACACAAAGTCCCAGTGTATAACTGTATAAAAAAAATATCGTTGCAAGGTGATCTCATATATCTAACCTTGTCTCAACGTTTTTCTGAAAATCTTTGTCATTCATAAGACAATTATTAATTAGATATAAGTTTAAAAGATGAAGTTACAAGATACCCCAATATACTTATATCTTTCCCAAATACTACTTGAACTACCACCGTTCAAGTTATAATTAGCTTCAAAAGTTCATCACATAGATGAGACTATAAGGCAAGATTTGAATAGATTAAATCTTTAAAATATTATCAAAATAAAATGAAATTACGAGATACTTCATTTGATGTAAACATCATTTTGAAAACTTGACCCTGCCAACACTCAACAATCGCCCAACCGTAGCCTTTCTATCGAAGTGCTCTGGGTAGTGTTGCAGAAATTATCCAATTGGATGATGAACTCATTACGGGAGTTTGCCGCGCCAGGAAGACCACTTACGATGATCAGTCGTAGTAGTACAACCCCACCATTTTCTACATGTAGAGGAGAACCTGTCGGATTTACTTGTCAACCGAACACTGAACTCCTAAGGAATGGACCGCCTTAGCGGAACTTCCAGGCCATTTGGGCCAATATAATAAGGCTGGGCCGGCGCTACTCGGCCACTTACGCCACTCCTAGTTCAGATGAAATCCATGACTCTGAAACGTAAAGCTTGTCCCCGCTTTCCCCAAGTAGAAACTTGTTGATACGGCTCCACCAAGAAGTCGTATCTATTTGGAAAGGAGAACTCACCGATATTTCCCAGGCGATGCCTGTTAATGGATTAACTTGTTCCAAGAATTTTACTTCCCGAGTGTTGGGTAAGTAATCAATTCATTTATCAAAACAGCAACCTTGTTGCGAATATAAAACACACCACAGAGCCGGATCCCTCAGGTTTTGAGCGAGTATTTAAATCCCCTTCGAAAGGAGGATCTTAAAAAAAATGAGTTTTGGGATCCGCTCTAACTTTTAAAAAAATCATTTTGAAGACTCGCAAAACATTTTTAAGAATGTTTGGAGTGAAGCTGATTTAATGAAGTAAATCAGTCCCCAGAATATTTAGAAAATGTCTGAATATTATTATTTAAATAATATTCCCATAAAGAATAATCTTTATAAAATAATTGAAGTAGAAGTTTTAAAACTTATACTTGAAATGAATATTAAATAACCAAAGATATACTTATACGAAAGTACTATCTTTATTTGAATAATCAAAAGTGAGTTTGATTATCGACACCTTATTCTTTAATAAAATAAAGAATATATCTCAGCAAATAATCGGAGTCATAGATCCTCAAATGAATATTCAAATAATATTCAATAAATAAAATAAGCTGAGTCATAAGCCCTCGAATGAATATTCGAAATAATATTCAATAAATAAATAAGCTGAGTCATAAGCCCTCGAATGAATATTATAAATAATATTCATTAAATAAAATAAAGGAGTCATACATCCTCAAATGAATATCCAAGTAATATTCAATAAATAATATAAAGGAGTCATAAGTCCTCGAATGAATATTCAAGATAATATTCATTAATAAAATCAAGTTATCGAATAAATCTTATTCGATTAATAGTTTTGAAAACTATAAACATATATATATATATATAAATATATATATATAAAATCTACTCGGGATCCTCGACTCCCGGTTTTAGAAAATGTTTTCACCTTTGGGTCCCTATACTAAGGGTATATGCAAATTACTGCTATTCTCTAGCATAGGTATTATCAACTGAACCAACAGATATATTTGGCAAGAATACGAAACAGGCATGCATATATATACCATATCAGCATGCTTCAATATATCGCAACATTTGCTAATTAACCAACATGCATCTATCGCAAGATAATGCATATACATATATACATCACAACAACAGTATAACGGATAGAAAACTTGCCTGAGCGACTGGGGGTTACGAATGGCTCGGGACGAGTCTGGTAACCTATAAACAACAAGTAAGTTGGAATTAAACCAAAGTCACTTGTAAATCTATACTCTAACCAACTCAGACTCTAACGCTCGTTTTGCGCTTACTGATTCTCTTAAGTCACTCGAGTACCCTCGGCTCCACCATTTTTAATAATTTAACCTTTACGAGTTTTAAGGCGATTCCTTCGCGAGTGTCTTACCAACTACCTAACACACTTACCATAAATGTTTCATGCATTAATTAACCCTTTTTGGTCTTTAACCTATGTTTCAAAGTAAGGCGAGGGGAAAAGTTTCGTTCGCGAAACGCCGTTACTTGAAACGGTCATTTCTTCTAAACCGTGCATCGGAATCGAACGAACTACATATCAAAACGAAGCTCGTAACATGAGCTATCTAAACATGGCAGTGGTCATAATCTAGCAGGGGGTTCTCGGGTCCTAATGTTATGCACAAAAACAGTCCAAAGAAAATCGGACGTTACGACGACTATGTTTACGCGATTACCAATGTTTAAACTACTCCAATTAACCACCAACCAACTCATAACCATCAATACAACAAATCTTCACCTAAACCATACCACATCAGTCCATAATCTCCAAGGTTTTCAACTCAAACAACCACAATCAAGACCTATGAACTATAATCAAGCTTCAATTACCAAAACACTTCCAAATCAAACCAAACTACTAATAATCACAATCCATGCTTCTCATTTCACAACACCAACCATTAAACTTACTAACAAATAAAGTAAAGGCTAGGGTTTGAAGTTTATACCTTCCTTGGGAGGTGTTAAGTTGCTAGGAAGCCTTAGGGAGCCTCCTACAAGCTTGATCTTTCCAAAGAAATCAAGAACACAAAGTTAGGCTTTGAAGTTTCTAAAAGTCCGATTTAAAGAACTGTAAAAATGAGGGTCTTACCATGATTATTTTGACGAGACTTGTGAACAAGAGTTGTAGGCCATCTCAATACCTTTCCAATGAGCTATAGAACACAATATTTGAGTGAGAAATGAAGGAGATACAACAGTTTTAGTGTTCTGGTTCTGTTTTGGCCGAGAGCATGAAGAACAATGCCTTGGTTTCTTTTTGATTTTGATGAAAAATGATTTGCTTGGCTTGGTTGGTTTGATTTTTGTGTTTGTTTTAGTAAATTACCTAGTTGCCCTTGATTTTGTGTGGTTAAAAAGCCACCACATCTCCTTCCTTCCCATGTCATGCTTGTGTCATCCTCATGATGTCATCCTCCCCTCCTTGTCCTCTTTCTATTCGCTGGATGACATCATCCCCACTAATCCCCTTGATTAACTTCCTAATCGTTTGCCTAATGACCTCTGATCTGTTATACGGTTCGCTTAACTTTCGTTTTCGTTTATCGTTTGAGGGATCATACCCGGGATCTTATTACTTAGGTTCCCTTAACCTTTCTCAATATATTATATTCCTTTTATGATCCTCTCCTATAATCCTTTAATTTAAATCCTTTTTATCCTGTTACCTTTTTCTCAAATCTTTCCGTATCTAGTGTATTTCCGGGAAAAATGAAAGTGTTCGGATTTGGATTCTGACGATCTTTACATACACTTATATCCCATATAAAGTACTAATAAAATCTCAGAATATCCATATCAGAACCCCTACATAGTGTGGCATGAAAAGTTTTCTCATTCAGCAAAAATACTATTCATAAGGGTTTCAAAAATTTCCCAAAAATTTGGGTTATTACAACTCATTCTTCCAAGATCTTTATATGTTTACTTTCAGATTTTTCTATGATACCACTTGTTAAATATTGAATGCTATAAAATATAACACAGAGGAGGGGGTGAATGTGTTTCTTGAATTTTTCTTTATTTGAAGCTTTTTAGATTATGATTTGAACAAAGCAGTTATAAAAATGTAGATATTATGTTTAGCAGAATGAACATAAACACAATATATCAAAAACTCACTTAATTATATTAATCAAGCTTGTATTGCTACAAATCCGTGTTCTTAAGAAAATAAGAACTCGACTTCTATTTTGAGATAATACAAGAAATTCTAGATCTGTTTGTTACTTGTGAACTAAGGACCGTGCATGCTTTATAGACTAGCAGCATGGGTTTACAAAACTTGCACTAAAATGTACTAAACCAATTTCTAAAGCAACCTTGTCTATTTCCTATTCTGGTGTTAGAAAATCTGTGCAGAATCTTGTAGGTCTGTGACCACCTTTGTCCAGTTAATCTTGACCCTTGATCTTGTATTCTTCAAGCTACTTTGTAGACTTTCCAATTCAGTGAATGAATTGTTTGTTGACTGATAATCTTGAATCTTGAACTTGTCTGTATTCTGAATTTGAGGTAGTATGTCAAGATCTCCAATTTATTTTATGGAGAAGTGACATATCAATAAGTGTAATGACTTATTGATATCTCTGAGTTCTCTATGGGTATACTTAACTTGTCGAGGTCTCTAGATCCTTGCATGTGAAATGATTTGTCGATATGTCTGAGATCACTACATGTAGAAATGACTTGTCGATATCTCTGAGATCTCTATATAAATAGTTTGACTTATCGATATAAATTGACTTGTCGATATCTCCAATTCTTCACATCTTTATTTGACTTGTTGATATCTCTGAGATTTCTACATGCAGAAATGACTTGTCGATATCTCCAGTTCTCTATATCTTCATTTGACTTGTCGATGTTTCTGAGGCTTCTCTATATGTCATTTTGAACTTCTCTACAAGTCATTTTGGACTTCTAGAATGACTTCTCGATATAACTTAAATAGTGACTTGTCAAAATCTTGACTTAGAGCATTTTTCATAGAACAAATTTATTCAACTCCGAACTTCTACATCTTTTCTCTGAGGCATGATCATGGCTTGATCTTCTTCCAAAGTTTATTCTTTAGCTTGAATCTATTTACAGAAAAATTCCCCAGTCTAAACTTCTAACCATTTTTACAGACTTAAAAAATACAATTACTGTTACGACCGGCATTTTATGTAATATTATTTGTGGATTGGGTATAATATTAAAGTCAAATGAAAATATATTCAATGATTGTATGCTAGTGTGAGTGAAAATTTCTGCATTATAAATTTGTTTTGTGTAGTATATGATTTTTCAAAGCAAGAGTTTATTTAATTTCTTTATTTTTGATTTATAAGGAATATTCTAAGCTTTGGAAAAATTTTCTTTTAAAAGATATTTTGTTCACAAATTTTGAAAATGATTTTATAAAGTCTCTAAAAATCCAAGTTATTTTATGATATAAATTTTATAATTTTTGAACTTGTATTTTATTTTATAAAAATAAATCTTTATAAATTTTATTTGTTATAATTAGCAAATTACATGGCTACCCTTGTATGCAAATACTCTTCCAATTCAACTAAGGGGCAAGGAAGACATTTCCAACCCCACTCACTTTCATTCTACTAACCAAATTATCCCTTTACCCTTGCATGCAAATCTACCTAACTATATTGGAAGGTTACTCTTGTAAAATCTCAAATCCACTCACTTTTGGCCAAATAAAAACCAAACTAACATGATTATTACTCCACATTCACCCCACCATTTCCACACTCCTCCTTTTCTCCCCCTCCTCTCGGTTTTTCCCCCTCCCCTCTCGGCAATTCCCAAAAAACCGAGCCCCCATCCCCTTCTTTCTTCATTTCTCACTCAAACAATCATCCTATTATCAAGTAATCCTACTCCCTACATGTTGTTCTTGTATATCTTAAGAGTTTAGAGTAGAAAAACTTATGTGTTGACCTTGCATGGTGGTGTTTTGTTAAAACTCCAAGTGAATATCCTTGATTCTTGTGAATTCAAGGCTTTCACCATGAGTTATAGTAGCAAAGGGTTGAGAATGGCTAGACATGAGTATGCTACACTCATGCAATTGTTGTTTTCACCCTAATCCATTCAGCCATGACTTGATAGGAGCCGAATGGATGGTGTTTTGGTTGTCATGTTCCACTTTGTGTGTTTTTCTGATGATAACATGAAAATCTTAGTGAAGTCTTGATAAAACTTTTTGCATGTTAAGTGATCATCTAGGTATATCTTATGCTAGGCTTGCATGTCAATTTTATAATAGAACATATGTAGAAAATGTGTTGTTTGGTTTGAAAAACCCGAAGGCATGCATGCATGTGGATTTCTCTTAGAATGTTGTAAGATTTTGATCATTTGGAAAGATTTTGTTAGTGAGTCTTAATTTCAGTAGGAATAATGTGTTAATATTGATTTATGCTCCTTGTTGTATGGTAATAATTCGTGGTTATCTTTTATAAAAAAATATATATCTTGTTGTTTGAAAAGCAAGAAGATTTATGATTTGTGAAGTGTAGTCTCTTTCGTTTTGCCATAATTGTACATTAGGTAAGGATGATCTCACCAAGGTTATTTTGAGAATAAGGGAGTTAGTTCAGTAGAATGCCATGTATAAGTCTTGGTTTAAGTATTTAGTTGTTGTTAGTTGAGTTTGTCAAGTCAAAACCTTGGAAAATGAGAGTTATAGTTTCTGCAGAAAAATTAGTATAGCACCCTGAGGTTTAGAGTGAGTTTTGACCATGTCATTGGTGTGCACTTTGAGGCCCAAGCTACCAGAAGTTAGTATTGGGAGTATATAAAAGTTTTTAGGAGTTGGTTGGAGGTTTGCATGTCATTTGGTTAGGTGCACAAGTAGAATAACAATATCTGTCCAGCAGGGGACAGTTTTGTTGCAACTTAGAATTAGGGAGATTTGACCATGTCATAGGTAGGCCCTCATTAGGCCCAATTGGCCCTTAGTTAGAGGGAGTGTCAGAGAAGTTTTTCCAACCATAGTTCATAAGATATGAGTTAGAACCATATGTCGCAAGTTAATTCAAGTCAGGGCATTTTCTGCCCAGAAAAACAGGGGAACCTTGGACTTTTAGCTTAGGCCCAAGAAGGCCCAAGCCAGGACCTTGAGCCACATAAAGTTTGTGAGATGCCCTTAGGTCAGGAGAGTCTTGTGTAAAAGTTTTGAAGGAAAGCTTGTAGCTTAAGAGTGTCTAATGTACTCAAGAAACCATAGTTGTCATTCTGAAATTTGCACCAGTGAGCACTTTCACTTATCACATAGTTTTAGAACACTTAGAAGTGAGTATTAGGTCGACAACCATAGTTTTAAAATAGTATAAGGTCAGTAGAGCAAAAGGCACAAGTGAGGGTCAATAGGTTTTGGATAATTTAGGAAAGGCACATCGAGTTAGGAAGCCAAAATTTAAAGATCTTGTCTAGTTTAGCGACCAAGTGACTTAAGTTGTGAGTCGAGATCATCCAAGCCTAGTGTTGAATTATGGTGTTATTTGGTATTAATATACGATATGTGATTATGTGGCTACGTGTGTACAATTGAAATATAAAGGTGGATATAAATTAAGTGCATATAGGCCTAAGTGCCATCCGTGTTTAATTTCGGGTTGTAAATAGGTTGAGATGGTAAGAATATATTATAATGAGGATTATTATTATTTATGTAGGATCTCGAGACGAGGGAAAACTTGCCATAAAAGTCGAGTGAAGCTCCAGTTGCTCCTACCAGTCAGACCAGACCAGCCTATCTCAAGGCAAGTGATTCAACTTGACCTTCATATTTACTATAAACAGTTCATATTTATCGATGCAATTATCCTGAGTCATTTTGATATGTTTAAATCAAGCGTATCTCTCGCTTATCTTTGAATTACATAGAGATGCCATGAACCCTCAAGTATGTATTACAAGTAGTTCAAAAGTCTCTTCATGATAGTTAAATGCCATGATAAAATAAAGAGTTGTTATATTACTTGATTGATCCTTTTGATTAACATGATGATGATTCCTAAGTATTGATATCTCATCCTGATACTTGAACCCCTATAGAACCTTACCTTGAACTTTGATAGACAGAAACTTACCAACCTAATTCCTCATTGATTGATACCCTCTTTCCTATCCTAAAGCTTGACAATTCTGATATATACATTCATCCTGAGCTAGAGATCATTACCTTAACACCCATAGTATTCGTGAAGCTTATCTTCTTAATGATCCAACACCTGTACCTTGACGAGAAACCATTGCTTTAAGCCCAGTTTGGCATTACCCCTTCATATTATCCATTAGTCTCACCATATTTTCCTGTCTAAGTTCTGACATATGAAAACCTTTTGGTTACCCTAATAGAGTAAAGTTTTGTGAATCATGGCCCTGAGATTTAGTACCATATTTCCCGTGTTTCGAGTTGATCTATATTCCCTTAATAAAAATGTGTACTGTTTAAAAGAGATTTTGTTACAATTCGGCATCAGCTTTTGAAATAAATAAAATATGGGTTTTCAGTCCCAAAGGGGGATAAATGTTTTCTTGAATAGTGGATCTGGACTGAGACGCGAGTCCTTTCCACACTTATATTAGGCTTAAAAGTTGCCTAGGGATTTCCGTTAATGTTTTAGAACCCAGCGAGGTTCGGGATTACTTCGCGGCTAATCACCGGCTGTAATCCGTAGCGTCATAAAATGATTTTGATTAAGACATGATTTTTTTTAAATTGTTTTGATACAAGCAAAATGATGCCATCTCACATAGTTTTATCTCTCGTTATCATTAGTTATGTCTTTCCATTGGCATTCTTAAAAGTATATCTCGATTTATGTTTTGTGTTGTGTTGTTAGCACTTGTTGAGCATTCGGCTCACTTCTTGCTTTACCCTGATATTACAGCTAGCAGCTATGGTTAGATTCAAGCAGACTGCCCGTAAGACCTGTGATGTTGATGCTTATGTTCGAGCACAGGTAGAATAAGTAATAATAGTTGTGTGAGGACTCGGTATTTGTATTCAGATGTAATAGTTGGTAGTGTTGGGCTGTTCCAAACCCTAAACAGTAAGATCTTGGATTTGGTTGTGTATTCTTCATTAAAATGATGTAATAGCTATATTTATTTTGCTGTTTAAGTTGGGGGTGTGACAGGTTTTGGTATCAGAGCTACGGTTTAGAGTCCCTGGACAGCCCAAATAGGTTATAGGATTTGTGTGTAGGTTATAGATATTATGCGAGAGAGTAGGTTAAGTAAATTATTATTAATACTCCTCTTACTGGTTGTCAGCAAAGGGCGCATTCCTCGTCATCCTCTGGGTCGGACGACACTATTGCTTTCACAGTGTATGCTGAGTTGAGGCGCGAGTTCGACATGCTTCAGGGCAAGTACGACCGACTGATAGACCGACTGAAGAACGTGTATCCGGACAGCCGAAACTACGAAGGGAAGCCCAAGGAGCAGATGACTGCGAGACTTGAGACCTTGGTTTAGTACGTCAACACTAAGCTTGAGGAGATGCCAGCGCACCGGGACCGTACCAGCCAGTATGTCATTCAGATGGTGGCAGATGAGCTCCAGAGCATTGTGAAGACGCTTCGAGAGGAAAAGACTACCAAGCCCCGTTCAGATGGAGTGGAGCCTTAGTTCTTTCCATTTACCTTTCATGTTGTTGTACTATCAGACTCTATGAAATCCCCAGTTATTTCCGTTTTTCCTTTAAATAAGCCTGTTATTCCTAGAATCAGACTATGTCCCAATCCTATATACTGTGACCTTTAAAATTTCAATAATTATGTGTTATTGTTCCATTTGCTCTCAACTGTTATTTTATGTTTTTATCATCATATCTGCTTAATTTGGAAACTTGACCCCATATGTAAATGAGAATGCCATGCGATACCCTCGAATCATTTTATCATTCATATATGTTTTGATACAACTCTTATTTCAGGATCATGCCTCCCAAAAAGAAGAACCCAACAACCACCTCCACCACAGACCCAAATATTCTTCGACTACTGGAAACCTTGCAACAGCAAACCAATGCTATAGCTCAACAACAACTAACTCTTCAACAACGAATTGAAAACCAAGATAACCGTGAGCCACACCAACCACCTGAACCACCAGTACCACCTAGACAAATTGTCACCTTCAAGGCTTTTCAGAATGTGAATCCACCTGCATTTCATGATACCACTGATCCAGTGATAGCTAACACATGGATCAAGGAGATGGAAAGGGCTTTTGAGTTGGTATAGTTAGGAGACGATCAGAAGACGCCATATGCTACTTACTTCTTGAAGGGAGAAGTCATCTATTGGTGGGAATCAGTAAAGGCTATGGAAGTCACTCAGCAGGTTTCTTGGGAGAGATTTAAGAAGTTATTTCTGGACAAGTATTACCCTAAGTACATGCAGAATCAGATGGAGCTAAAATTTCTTGAGTTGAAGCAAGGGAACATGACTGTATTGGAGTATGAGAAGAAGTTCATTGAGTTGTCAAGGTTTGTGACAAAGTATACCAACACTGAGAAGGAAAAAGCAATGAAATTTCAGCAAGGATTGGAGCCTTGGATCAGAGATAGGGTGGCTATGTTTGAGCTTGAAACTTATGCGGGAGTAGTACAGAAAGCTGCTCTGATTGAGAATAATGGGATGCAGTCAAGGAAAGAGAGGGATAACAAGAAGAGGAAGGTTCCATTTTATGGAGAAAAATCTGAAGCTGGAAGTTCGCAAGATCGGAATATAAAGAGGATTGGTTTCCAGAAGGGCGGAAATTTTCAAAAGAAGGGAAATTTGGGCAAAAGGCAAGAATCAAAAGGGAACAACCAGGCAAGCCAAGGGCAAGTTGGAGAAAACAGGTTCCAGAGACCGGAATACAAGCATTGTGGGAAAAGGCACCCCAGAGTATGCAATAAGCTGAGCATGACCTGTTATAGGTGCAATCAGAAGGGACATTTTGCGAATGAGTGCCAGATGCCGAAGCCAGGAGTTACGTGCTACAAGTGTGGGAAGACTGGACACATGGCTAGGGAGTGTAAGGCAACCGGACCAGTCAAAGCTCTGATGAACGTGGCAAGTACCAGTGCAAGCGTGCCAACTGAGATATTAGCATTACCTCCACCACCTGCACCAACCCCGCAAGCAACAGCAAGGACATTTGATTTGAAGATGAAGGATGTTGTTCAGAATTATGAGGTGATGGCAGGTACACTTTTACTCAATAATGTCAAAGCTAAAGTATTGATTGATTCGGGAGCAACAAGATCTTTCATATCAGAATCTTTTGTTTATAAGCTCCAATGTGATAAAATGGTTATGAGTGAGGTAGTAAATGTGGTAATTGCGAACCAAGAGAAGATTCCTGTGAATCAATTTTGTCCAAAGTGTGAGATTGATATTTCGGGGTATAAGTTTTCAGCCGACTTGATACTCTTCAAGTTGGGAGAGTTTGATATAATTTTAGGAATGGATTGGTTAGGAGAGAATAGCGCTCAGATAAATTGTAAGACCAAGAGAGTGTATTTAAAGACGAAGAGTGGAGAGAATGTAGTATTTAAGGGGCAAAGGCAAGAGCAACTATTTCTTACAGTTGTTCAGGCTAAGAAGTTACTTAGAAAAGGTTGTGAGTCGTTCATAGCATATGTAGTGGATTCAGAGAGAGACAGCCTCAAAATGGAAGATATTCCTGTAGTTAACGAGTTCCCCGATGTGTTTCCCGACGAACTACCAGGCTTACCACCAGATCGACAAATTGAGTTCGAGATCAACCTTGCTCCATGCACGGAACCAGTTTCAAAGGCCCCATATAGGATGGCACCAGCAGAAATGAAAGAGTTGGCGAGCCAGCTCCAACAATTATTGGATAAAGGAGTGATACGACCAAGTACGTCGCCATGGGGAGCACCTGTTCTGTTTGTAAGGAAGAAAGATGGGAGTATGCGTCTATGCATAGATTACCGGGAGTTGAATAAGGTGACGATCAAGAACCGCTACCCGCTACCAAGGATAGATGACCTTTTTGATCAGTTGAAGGGAGCAAAATGCTTTTCGAAGATTGATTTGAGATCGGGATACCATCAATTAAAGATCAAAGAAGAAGATATTCATAAGAACGCATTCAGGACCAGATATGGGCATTATGAATTCCTAGTAATGCCGTTTGGATTGACCAACGCTCCGGCCGCATTTATGTATCTGATGAATCGGGTATTTAAGAAGTATTTGGATAAATTTGTCGTGGTATTCATTGATGACATCCTTATGTATTCTAAGTCGGAAGAAGAACATAAGCAGCACCTCTGGATAGCATTGGAGATACTCCGACAAGAGAAGTTGTATGCCAAGTTTACCAAATGTGAGTTTTGGTTAAAGGAAGTTCAATTTTTGGGGCATGTTATTGGAAATTAGGGAGTTAAAGTGGATCCGGCAAAGATTGAGGCAGTTATGAGTTGGGAGTACGAAGTTTTCTAGGATTGGCCGGATACTATAGAAGATTCGTCAAGGATTTCTCGAAGATCGCCACGCCATTGACCAAGTTAACCAGAAAGAATCAAAAGTTTGAATGGAGTGCAGAATGTGAAGATAGCTTTCAAGAGTTAAAGCAGAAGTTGGTAACAGCTCCGGTGTTGGTACTTCCAGATGATCAAGGGAATTTTGTAATATTCAGCGACGCTTCACATAAGGGTTTGGGTTGTGTGTTGATGCAACACAGTAAAGTGATCGCATATGCGTCAAGACAGTTGAAGCCACATGAGTTAAAGTACCCGACGCATGACTTGGAACTAGCCGTCATAGTGTTCGCACTCAAGATCTGGAGACATTACCTCTATGGAGAGAAGTGTGAAATCTACACGGATCACAAGAGTTTAAATTACATTTTTACTCAAAAAGAGCTCAATATGAGGCAGAGGAGATGGATGGAATTGATCAAGGACTATGACTGTTCGATAAATTACCATCCTGGAAAGGCGAACGTAGTGGCCGATGCTCTGAGTAGGAAGGAGAGATTGAATATGATGATAACATCAAAAGAGTTATCTGAAGAAATCAAAAGATTGGAATTGGAACTTTGTGCTTATGGAAAAGTCGAGGAAGTTTGTCGTGCAATGACCTTTCAGCCAACACTAGTAGAAAAGATAAAGAAGTGTCAAGAGGAAGTAATGGAAAAAGAGAAGAATCAGTTATCTGGAGAGGAGATTAATACTCAAAGGGATGAGCAAGGGATACTAAGGTTTTCATCCAAAATATGGATTCCCCATGTACCTGAATTAAAGAATGAGATCCTCCGTGAAGCCCACAATTCGAAATTTTCAATCCACCCGGAAAGCACCAAGATGTATCGAGACTTAAAGAAGAACTTTTGGTGGCCAAATATGAAGCGAGACATGGCAGAATGGGTTGCGAAGTGCTATACTTGTCAGAAAGTAAAGGCAGAACATCAACGACCAAGCGGATTAATTCAGCCCCTGAAGGTTCCAGAATGGAAATGGGAAAATATCGCTATGGACTTTATAGTGGGACTACCGCAAACGAAATCCGGACATGACGCAATATGGGTTATAATTAGACCTGGCAAATCGGATAATCGGATCGGTTTCAGATCGGATATATTTCGGATCGGTTCCACTTTCGGATTATGATATAATTGGAGGTCATTCGGATCGGATCGGATGTGATTCGATTCGGGTCTAATTCGGATCAAAAGTGGATGAAATTCGGATAAAAATCGGATAAAATTCGGTTCGGATTAAATTTGGTTCGGATATTTCGGATTGTAACTTATTTATTTTTTCATGTTTTGAGACTTAAAAAAATATCTTTCTATTAAATGTAGTACTTTTAATATAATATAAGGTACTTTTACATTAATTTATAATTTAAATAATTAAATTATCATGAATATAAGATACATTTAAGTATGAATTTTGCTTATTTCAGATCATATTCAGTTCGAATATTATATGAATCAGTTTTGTTCGGTTCCAATTTATAATCGGATCTAGTATTTCAGATCATTTTCGGTTAAATTTTCTGTTCGGATAATTTTCGGATCAGTTTAATTTGGTTTTCGGATAATTATCGGATTATATAATTCGGATCTCGGATCGGATCTCGGATCCATAGATTTCGGTTCGGTTCTTCGGATCCATACCCATTTTGCCAGGTCTAGTTATAATTGATCGTCTTACGAAGTCGGCGCATTTCCTTCCAATAAATGAAAAGTCGTCACTGGACAAGTTGGTTCATCTGTATGTGCGCGAAATCGTACTAAGGCATGGAGTACCTGTATCAACAGTTTCAGACAGAGATCCCCGATTTAACTCGAGATTCTGGAAGCAATTTCAGGAATGTCTTGGCACAAAGTTGAATATGAGCACGGCGTACCACCCGCAGACTGATGGCCAGAGTGAAAGGACAATTCAAACGATTGAAGACATGTTGCGCAATTGTGCAATCGATTTTGCAGGAAGTTGGGACGACCATTTGTCGTTGATTGAATTCTCTTACAACAACAGCTATCATTCCAGTATCGGCATGCCACCATACGAAGCTTTGTACGGGCGAAAATGTAGATCACCAACAAGTTGGGATGAAGTAGGAGAAGGAAGAATTCTCGGCTCGGAATTGGTACAACAGTTGCATGACTCGGTCAAGTTAATTCAGAAAAGGTTGCTTGCTGCTCAAGATAGACAGAAGAAGTATGCGGATCCAGCGCGTAAGGACGTTCAATTCCAAATTGGCGAAGCTGTGTTGCTGAAGGTGTCACCTAGAAAAGGGTTGATAAGATTTGGCAAGAAAGGGAAGTTAGCACCTAGATACATAGGTCCTTTTGAGATTTTGAGTCAAGTGGGAAAGGTGGCCTATGAGTTGGCCTTACCACCTCAGTATCAGCATGTGCATAATGTATTCCATGTGTCGTTGCTTAAGAAGTACAATCCTGACGCTAGCCATGTGATAGAATATGAACCTGTAGAAATTCAGGCAGACCTGTTATTTGTGGAGCAACCGGTTAAAATACTCGACTGGAAAGTAAAGAGTCTTAGAAATAAGTCAGTAAAGTTAGTAAAAGTACTTTGGAGGAACCCTAAGGTCGAAGAGTCGACTTGGGAGTTACAGTTTGATATGCGTTCCCGGCATCCTCATCTTTTCTCTTAGATTCTGGGGACAGAATCCCTTAAGGGGGAGAGGATGTTACGACCGGCATTTTATGTAATATTATTTGTGGATTGGGTATAATATTAAAGTCAAATGAAAATATATTCAATGATTGTACGCTAGTGTGAGTGAAAATTTCTGCATTATAAATTTGCTTTGTGTAGTATATGATTTTTCAAAGCAAAAGTTTATTTAATTTCTTTATTTTTGATTTATAAGGAATATTCTAAGCTTTGGAAAAAATTTCTTTTAAAAGGTATTTTATTCACAAATTTTGAAAATGATTTTATAAAGTCTCTAAAAATCCAAGTTATTTTATGATATAAATTTTATAATTTTTGAACTTGTATTTTATTTTATAAAAATAAATCTTTATAAATTTTATTTGTTATAATTAGCAAATTACATGGCTACCCTTGCATGCAAATACTCTTCCAATTCAACTAAGGGGCAAGGAAGACATTTCCAACCACACTCACTTTCATTCTACTAACCAAATTACCCCTTTACCCTTGCATGCAAATCTACCTAACTATATTGGAAGGTTACTCTTGTAAAATCTCAAATCCACTCACTTTTGGCCAAATAAAAACCAAACTAACATGATTATTACTCCACATTCACACCACCATTTCCACACTCCTCATTTCCTCCCCCTCCTCTCGGTTTTTCCCCCTCCCCTCTCGGCAATTCCCAAAAAACCGAGCCCCCATCCCCTTCTTTCTTCATTTCTCACTCAAACAATCATCCTATTATCAAGTAATTGTAATAACCCCAATTTTTGGAATTTTTGAAACCTTGATGAATAGTAACTTTTGCTGACTATGTTGATTAAGAAAAATTATCAGACCACGCTATATAGGAGTACTGTTATGGAAATTCTAAGATCGTATTAGTATTCCGTAAAGTAAATGAATGTATGTAAAGGTCGTCAGAATTCAAATTCGAACACTTTGATTTTTCCCGAAAATCCACCAGATACCGACAGAATTGAGTATAAGGTAACATGATTGAAAGGATTTTAATTCAAGGATTATAAATGAGGATCATTAAAGGATTATAAAATATTAGGAAAGATTTAGGGAAGCTCAAATAATGAGATCCCGGATATGATCCCTCAAACGGGTATCGAGAACGAAATTTAAGCAAACCGTAAAACAAATACGCAACCAAGAGATAAGCTTGTACAAGAATCCAAGGTATTATGACATCATCAAACCACAAGACAAAGACATGTGGCAAATAGATGACACAAGCAAAATGACATAAGCATGACAAGGGGTTTTGTTTTGTTGGTTGATTTTGAGCCATGTAAAATTTACCTTGGTAAAAAGCTAAAACATTTTCCAAGGCAAAAAGGAGAAGCAACCAAGCAAATATTATAAAACACAAAAATTAGAAGTTGACTTTTGCTTCCAAGAGCAAAAGCTCTCGGCCAAAACAAACCCAGCAACTTTAAACTGCCATATCTCCTTCAATACTCACTCAAATGTTGTGTTCTATAGCTTGTTGGAAAGGTATTGAGATGGCCTACAACTCTTGTTCACAAGTCTTGTCCAAATTAGCAAGGTAAGACCCTCATTTTTACAGTTCTTTCAATCGGACTTTTAGAAACTTTAAAGCCTGACTTTGTGTTCTTGATTTCTTTGGAAAGATCAAGCTTGTAGGAGGCTCCATAAGGCTTCCTAGTAACTTTCCACCCTCCAAGAAAGGTATAAATATTCACACCCTTTAGTAATAAGTTTGAATGTTGAAGTTTGGAGATGGTTTGGATGGATGAGTAGTAATTTGAATGATAAGCATGATTCGAGATTAATTGTTAAGTAGTTTAGTTGAATTTGGAGATGTTATAATATATGATTGGATTGAGATCCTTGAGCTTATTATGACTGAAATCAGTAGCATTGATGTGTATCTTGAGTTGTTGTTGATTAGTAGTTGGATTGATATGATTTGGAATGGTAAAAATTTGGGAAATCGCGTAAACATAGCCGTCTTAAGCGACCGGGGTTTAATTCCGACTTATGTTGTTGTTCATAGGTTATCGGACCCACTCTAAGCTTAAGTCTAACCCGGAGCACTCAGGCAAGTTTTCTATCCGTTATACTGTTGTTGTGATGTATACACTTGTATATGCATTATCTTGTGATAGATGCATGATGGTTAAATTAGCAAATTCTTGCGATATATTGTAGCATGTGATATGGTACATATGCATGCCTGTTTCGTATTCTTGCCATATATATCTGTTGGTTCAGTTGATAATACCTATGCTAGAGAATAGCGGTAATTTGCATATACCCTTAGTATAGGGACCCAAAGGTGAAAACATTTTCTAAAACCGAGAGTCGAGGATCCCGAGTAGATTTTATATATATATATTTATATATATGTATGGTTATAGTTTTCAAAACTATTAATCGAATAAGGTTTATTCGATAACTTTATATTATTTATTGAATATTACTTGAATATTCATTCGAGGACTTATGACTCCTTTATATTATTTATTGAATATTACTTGAATATTCATTCGAGGACTTATGACTCATTTATATTATTTATTGAATATTATTTGAATATTTATTCGAGGACTTATGACTCCTTTATATTATTTATTGAATATTATTTGAATATTCATTCGAGGGCTTATGACTCAGTTCATATTATTTGATGAATATTATTTAAATATTCATTTGAGGATGTATGACTCCGTTATTTTATTTAATGAATATTATTTATAATATTCATTCGAGGTATTATGACTCCGCTTATTATTTAATAATATTCTTTATTTTATTAAAGAATAATGTGTTGATAATCAAACTCACTTTTGATTATTCAAATAAAGATATTACTTTCGTATAAGTATATCTTTGGTTATTTAATAGTCATTTCAAGTATAAGTTTTACAACTTCTACTTCAAGTTATTTATATAGAGATTATCCTTATGGGAATATTATTTAATAATATTCAGATATTTTCTAATATATCGGGACTGATTTACTTTATTAAATCAGCATTACTCCAAACACTCTTTAAAGTGTTGTCGAGTCTTCAAAATGATTTTTAAAGGTTAGAGCGGATCCCAAAACTCGTTTTCAAATTTAAGATCTTCCTTTTTGAAGGGGACTTGAATACTCGCTCAAAAATCTGAGGGATCCGGCTCTGTGGTGTGTTTTATATTCGCAACAAGGTTGCTGTTTTGATAAATGAATTGATTACTTACCCAACACTCGGGAAGTAAAATTCTTGGAACAAGTTAATCCATTAACAGGAATCGCCTGGGAAATATCGGTGAGTTCTCCTTTCCAACTAGATACGACTTCTTGGTGGAGCCGTATCAACAAGTTTCTACTTGGGGAAAGGGGGAACGAGCTTTACGTTTCAGAGTTATGGATTTCATCTGAACTAGGAGTGGCGTAAGTGGTCGAGTGGCGACGGCCCAGCCTTATTATATTGGCCCAAATGGCCTGGAAGTTCCGCTAAGGCGGTCCATTCCTTAGGAGTTCAGTGTTCGGTTGACAAGTAAATCCGACAGGTTCTCCTCTACATGTAGAAAATGGTGGGGTTGCACTACTACGACTGATCATCGTAAGTGGTCTTCCTGGCGCGGCAAACTCCCGTAATGAGTTCATCATCCAATTGGATATTTCTGCAACACTACCCAGAGCACTTCGATAGAAAGGCTACGGTTGGGCGATTGTTGAGTGTTGGCAGGGTCAAGTTTTCAAAATGATGTTTGCATCAAATGAAGTATCTCGTAACTTCATTTTATTTTGAAGATATTTTAAAGATTTAATCTATTCAAATCTGGTCTTGTAGTCTCATCTATGTGATGAACTTTTGAAACTAATTATAACTTGAATGGTGGTAGCTCAAGTAGTATTTGGAAAAGATATAAGTATATTGGAGTATCTTGTAACTTCATCTTTTAAACTTATATCTAGTAAATGATTATCTTATGCATGACAAAGATTTTCAGAAAAACGTTGAGACAAGGTTAGATATATGAGATCACCTTGCAACGATATTTTTATACAGTTATAAACTGGAACTCTGTGTATATTATGCATGGAAGAGGACTTCCAAGATTTTGAAAAGTATATATGTATATATACTGAATATTTTGCGACTTCATCGCATTAAGATATCAAACTTGGTTCATTTCTTTTGACCAAGACTTTCATGAGTACTATGAGAAGGCTCATATATTGTAAATTATTATACATATTATTTTGGTGGGCTTGCTGCTCACCCTTGCTTTCTTCTTTCATCACACAACATCAGATAGACAAGATGAACAGGACCAAGCTCCCAATTCGCGAGCGGATAGGAAACGTTCCACAGTTTCCTATAGGTGTTGATGTCGTTGTAGCTGAGGTAGGAACTAACAATAGGCTAGGCTTTCAACTTTTGATGTATTAGACTTATGTATATTATGAATTGTAATAATGGCAAAGAAATGTAAATTTATTCAGAAACCTGTTTAAGGTGTATTGGCATATAATTGTGGAATAAAGCGACTTGTGATTATTTTTAGATATTCATCTCTGAGACTATAACTTGTGGTGTGTGTGTTTATTGTGGGGTCACAGTACAGAGTAGTTGATTATTTATTAAGATTGGGTGTTATTAAGGGAAATGGAACTCGTGACAGCCCGGATCCCCGACCCCGGATTCGGGGGTGTTACAGTAATCCTACTCCCTACATGTTGTTCTTGTATATCTTAAGAGTTTAGAGTAGAAAAACTTATGTGTTGACCTTGCATGGTGGTGTTTTGTTAAAACTCCAAGTGAATATCCTTGATTCTTGTGAATTCAAGGGTTTCACCATGAGTTATAGTAGCAAAGGGTTGAGAATGGCTAGACATGAGTATGCTACACTCATGCAATTTTTGTTTTCACCCTAATCCATTTGGCCATGACTTGATAGGAGCCGAATGGATGGTGTTTTGGTTGTCATGTTCCACTTTGTGTGTTTTTGTGATGATAACATGAAAATCTTAGTGAAGTCTTGATAAAACTCTTTGCATGCTAAGTAATCATCTAGGTATATCTTATGCTAGGCTTGCATGTCAATTTTATAATAGAACATATGTAGAAAATGTGTTGTTTTGGTTTGAAAAACCCGAAGGCATGCATGCATGTGGATTTCTCTTAGAATGTTGTAAGATTTTGATCATTTGGAAAGATTTTGTTAGTGAGCCTTAATTTCAGTAGGAATAATGTGTTAATATTGATTTATGCTCCTTGTTGCATGGTAATAATTCGAGGTTATCTTTTATAAAAAAATATATATCTTGTTGTTTCAAAAGCATGAAGATTTGTCATTTGTGAAGTGTAGTCTCTTTTGTTTTACCATAATTGTACCTTAGGTAAGGATGATCTCACCAAGGTTATTTTGAGAATAAGGGAGTTAGTTCAGTAGAATGCCATGTATAAGTCTTGGTTTAAGTATTTAGTTGTTGTTAGTTGAGTTTGTCAAGTCAAAACCTTGGAAAATGAGAGTTATAGTTTCTGCAGAAAAATCTGTATAGCACCCTGAGGTTTAGAGTGAGTTTTGACCATGTCATTGGTGTGCACTTTGAGGCCCAAGCTACCAGAAGTTAGTATTGGGAGTATATAAAAGGTTTTAGGAGTTGGTAGGAGGTTTGCATGTCATTTGGTTAGGTGCACAAGTAGAATAACAAAATCTGTCCAGCAGGGGACAGTTTTGTTACAACTTAGAATTAGGGAGATTTGACCATGTCATAGGTAGGCCCTCATTAGGCCCAATTGGGCCTTAGTTAGAGGGAGTGTCAGAGAAGTTTTTCCAACCATAGTTCATAAGATATGAGTTAGAACCATGTGTCGCAAGTTAATTCAAGTCAGGGCATTTTCTGCCCAGAAAAACAGGGGAACCTTGGACTTTTAGCTTAGGCCCAAGAAGGCCCAAGCTAGGCCCTTGAGCCACATCAAGTTTTTGAGATGCCCTTAGGTCAGGAGAGTCTTGTGTAAAAGTTTTGAAGGAAAACTTGTAGTTTAAGAGTGTCTAATGTACTCAAGAAACCATAGTTGTCATTCTGAAATTTGCACCAGTGAGCACTTTCACTTATTACATAGTTTTAGAACACTTAGAAGTGAGTATTAGGTCGACCACCATAGTTGTAAGATAGTATAAGGTCAGTAGAGCAAAAGGCACAAGTGAGGGTCAATAGGTTTTGGATAATTTAGGAAAGGCACATCGAGTTAGGAAGCCAAAATTTGAAGATCTTGTCTAGTTTAGTGATCAATTGACTTAAGTTGTGAGTCGAGATCATCCAAGCCTAGTGTTGCATTATGGTGTTATTTGGTATTAATATACGATATGTGATTATGTGGCTACGTGTGTACAATTAAAATATAAAGGTAGATATAAATTAAGTGCATATAGGCCTAAGTGCCATCCGTGTTTAATTTCGGGTTGTAAATAGGTTGAGATGGTAAGAATATATTATAATGAGGATTATTATTATTTATGTAGGATCTCGAGACGAGGGAAAACTTGCCATAAAAGTCGAGTGAAGCTCCAGTTGCTCCTACCAGTCAGACCAGACCAGCCTATCTCAAGCCAAGTGATTCAACTTGACCTTCATATTTATTATAAACAGTTCATATTTATCGATGCAATTATCCTGAGTCATTTTGATATGTTTAAATCAAGCGTATCTCTCGCTTATCTTTGAATTACATTGAGATGCCATGAACCCTCAAGTATGTATTGCAAGTAGTTCAAAAGTCTCTTCATGATAGTTAAATGCCATGATAAAATAAAGAGTTGTTATATTACTTGATTGATCCTTTTGATTAACATGATGATGATTCCTAAGTATCGATATCTCATCCTGATACTTGAACCCCTATAGAACCTTACCTTGAACTTTGATAGACAGAAACTTACCAACCTAATTCCTCATTGATTGATACCCTCTTTCCTATCCTAAAGCTTGACAATTCTGATATATACATTCATCCTGAGCTAGAGATCATTACCTTAACACCCATAGTATTCGTGAAGCTTATCTTCTTAATGATCCAACACCTGTACCTTGACGAGAAACCATTGCTTTAAGCCCAGTTTGGCATTACCCCTTCATATTATCCATTAGTCTCACCATAAATTCCTGTCCAAGTTCTGACATATGAAAACCTTTTGGTTACCCTAATAGAGTAAAGTTTTGTGAATCATGGCCCTGAGATTTAGTACCATATTTCCCGTGTTTCGAGTTGATCTATATTCCCTTAGTAAAAATGTGTACTGTTAAAAGAGATTTTGTTACAATTCGGCATCAGCTTTTGAAATAAATAAAATATGGGTTTTCAGTCCCAAAGGGGGATAAATGTTTTCTTGAATAGTGGATCTGGACTGAGACGCGAGTCATTTCCACACTTATATTAGGCTTAAAAGTTGCCTAGGGATTCCCGTTAATGTTTTAGAACCCAGCGAGGTTCGGGATTACTTCGCGGCTGATCACCGGCTGTAATCCATAGCGTCATAAAATGATTTTGATTAAGACATGATTTTTTTTTAAATTGTTTTGATACAAGCAAAATGATGCCATCTCACATAGTTTTATCTCTCGTTATCATTAGTTATGTCTTTCCATTGGCATTCTTAAAAGTATATCTCGATTTATGTTTTGTGTTGTGTTGTTAGCACTTGTTGAGCATTCGGCTCACTTCTTGCTTTACCCTGATATTACAGCTAGCAGATATGGTTAGATTCAAGCAGACTGCTCGTAAGACCTGTGATGCTGATGCTTATGTTCGAGCACAGGTAGAATAAGTAATAATAGTTGTGTGAGGACTCGGTATTTGTATTTAGATGTAATAGTTGGTAGTGTTGGGCTGTTCCAAACCCTAAACTGTAAGATCTTGGATTTGGTTGTGTATTCTTCATTAAAATGATGTAATAGCTATATTTATTTTGTTGTTTAAGTTGGGGGTGTGACAATTACCGAATACAGAATTGATTATTAAACAACTTAATCTTAGGGTTGTCAATGTGACTTAGTCTTGTTATTGTACAGACATGTCTTGCACAATAATTACACATAACCCTTGTTCTCTCTCACTTGTTTTCCATGCTTAGTTTGGGAAGTAGCCTCAGGTTCGAATCCTCCCACACCATTTGTTTAATTTATATATATGTTTACAAGTTAATCAATGATAATACTCATTTCTATTATTATTATTATTATTATTATTATTATTATTATTATTATTATTATTATTATTACCCGCTACATAAATTTTATGTATACACCTCATGACCACCATATTTTATTTAACTCTTAGTAACGTGATTATTTGATTATTAAGTAAAATAAATGAATATATATATGGTCTTACCAGAACCTCTACTAGTGTGAGATATGAGATATAATCATATCCACTCATTTAAATAAATCATATTCATCTCTCACCATTCATTTATTATTTATTATTTTAATATTTTATCATCTTCTATCTAATTCAACTATTACCTCCGGTGATCACCATTTTCGGCCACCACCACTTCCGACGACCACTAGAAAGTCACCACCGTCAAACATAAAATCACCACCGTCAAACCAAAAATCACCACCAAAAAATGATAAATCACTGCCAGCAACCAAAAATCGCCACATCCAGCCACTATTTCTACCCATCAGATCTGACCACCAGCTACGTTAATCAACTTCAATCACCAACATAATACGGTGTAACCTTTTTAATTCATGGCAGGGTATTACACAAATTATGTCATTGTCATATTTAATCAATGTATTATTTTAATTATATTAATCTATTATAAATAATGCGATAAAAAATTTGTAAAGAATAATCTGATTTTTTATCGAAGTGGCCTGAAGGTTGATTGACAATTGATATATTGAATTGGATAAATTTTAAACTGTAAGCATAGCTCCAAATATATGTTAGATGACTCCAACTAGCCCTCCCCCTAAGAACCGCACATGCGAGTTTTTAAGTGGCGAAGGCAATGGTTAGAAATGAATATGGCATATAGGCTTCTCAATAGATCGGATATCCCATGCGATCCGGTCCGACCCGAGTCTTAAAAAGTGAATATGAATTGCATAAAAAATAAACTGATTTGACAATAATCTGATCCGATACATAAAGAAGTGGATACGAATTTTGCCTAATTAGGTCTAATAAAATTTATATGTTAAAATTTTTATATATGAACTATATTTAACTATATAAAACCAAATGTGTTAGAAACAAGTTAGCACCCTTAATATGTTTCATTATATTTATTCTTTTAAGCTGTTTATTGTATTTTCACGTTATTTTATCATGTTTAATCTCTCGTGCACACCATTATATCAACATAGTTCGATAAATCATTATATTTTTCTGGCTATAATATAATTTTTTTGCATAAAATGTAGTGTATAATTATATGAATCCGGAGGTCCAATTTGATATTTTGAAACCCTAATATATTGGATATGGATTATGATATCAAAAATCCAAATGTGATCCGCTCTGATTCCTATCCAACAAATTTAAATGAATATGAACTTATTCAAAACCGATCCAAATCAAATCCGTTGAGAGGTCTAACGCATTCAACTTGAAATATGACAATATAAAGTAACCTATTGTTTATAGGCAGTACTAGAATTTACTTAAAATGCCTATGAGGAGAACATACTAATTCAACAAAAATATTACATCTTATAATTGTTATTTAGAATTAATATAAATTTAAATTTGATGTCAATCAAGTACTATTTCATTCTTACTTAATTTACTTGAAATGTTCTGGCAAAAAAAATACTTGAAATGTTCTGACAAAAAAGTCCTTTATGTTTTATTCAGTACAACAACATATATACATGAACCTTTGTTTAAAGAAAATATACACGATTGAACTTTTAATCTCAATTAAGTTCGACTTACTAGCTACTACAAGCTAGTGCATATATTGTGAATACAATCTGCGATTAATACATATAAATTAAACAAGTGTGTGCGTGAGTAAACGAAATCAAACAGAGAAATAAATGATATAAATAGAAGAGAGATCCTCGATTCCAGTTGAAACTGTCTCCTTAAAGCTATTTCGCCTCTCACCGTGTGTGCGAGTCGATAACCTCCCAGGATAAAACGAGGTAGCGACGGCGTTACGGATAACGAGCACCTTCAGCGAGTTTGAACGGGTACGAAACTATAACAGAGAGAGAGAGGTAGGGTTTGTGTTTAGGAGGACGGCTGTATATGTTGAGTGAGTTAACCCTAAATCCTATAACGAAAATATATAGGCTTAGAGAAACGTGTGCACTACTTTTCTTATTTAATTAAAACGCGTTAAATTATAACTGTCAAATCAATTCATATTCGTATTTATAAAAATAAATACCGAATAATGAATATTTATTTAAGAGTCCAAGCCCAGTGAAAAATAGCAAAACTAGTCTGTGATTATTCGGGCCAATTTTCTGCTACATTTGTGTCCGCACGTCGCACACGCGGGCAAGCCTGAAGGTTTCGTAAGCCTCGGATTACCCCTCGAAATTTCACAATTTGCACCCCATGCGCGCGCACGTAGAAGATGGAGCAACACCTTAGTAACACTTTTAGATACTACTAAAGTGTTATTCTATATAAAGCAATGGAAACCCTTTTTTCCATTTTAATGTGGGATACAAGTTTATTTACAATATTTTCACCTTCAAGGCAACTTTAGATGATCACATCTCATTCATCCCTTAACCATTTTGAGTGTTTCAAAGTGCCTCGGAAAGCTCTCACGGAGAGAACATACTCCAAGCGTCACCCACTCAAGAACCGCTCAAAATGACTTGACAATGTGGGGCTCAATACCCACATTTTCCAACATATATACCATAGCAGTACATGGAAATTAGAAATAAAGACCCACAGATAAAGTTAAGTTGGGGTTTTCTCCATCACAAAAACAGAAAGAAGGAACATAAAGCTAACATAGTAAATTTAAATAAGATGATATCATGAGCCATCCACGAGTTAAGTTGAAGAGAGGACTTGTAGTGCATGCATGGTGTATGAATGAATTACATCCTCTCATGTAAATTTGGTTGATTGGGCTGCACACGGAATGCAAAGGGCATCTGCTGTTGTTGGTATTCTCTCACATTACTGTCCATTGCTGCAACCGCCATTCCCATCTCTTGTTGTTGCTGTAATTAACAACTAAACTACTTTAATTTCCAAACTATCCTCACATTAATATATACAAAAGACTAAGTGTACAAAATTAATTCCCAAAATACTAATTTCTGCATATATTCGGCATTCGGTATGCATGTATTCTTCTTACCAGCAGGTACCTGAGGCGCTTATTTTCATCCTCCAAGTCCTGATCCTGATTGAATATTGGTTTATTAAACATATTTTAGTTTCAGGACAAGCAAATTTCTAGATACAATTAAAGCATAAATTGAACTTGCAATAACATAAGTTTTTGATCATGTACATACACGTTGAGCAATCTTGTCGAATTCCTCCATCTAAAAATGTCATAAGAAGATCAATTAATCAAACATTATAATAGCTACGATTACAAAGAATAACTCTAGCTTGTTAATACTTGTAAATGTTTTAAAAGACTTGCCTTCCAGTTTCTAACTCTCCTAAGGCCAGTATCAAGAGTAGCTTCGAGGGAAGCCAGTTCTGGTAAGTGCAGAGATGTAACATCTTCCCCATTCAAGTGCCTAGACAATCAAGTTTAAATAGTAACGCCCAAACATATATTAACAGCTAAACAACATCATTAGTGCAGAATTCTAATTACCTCAGCCTAATCTGCATGCTCTTATTTTCATTGTCGATTCTTTCGATTTCTTTAGAAAGTTCCTAATTTTATCCGCACAAACAACAAAGAGTTAGTTAAATACGAATCTAGAATGTGTTATAGATCATACAGATTTAAAATTACACATACAAATCCATTCAAAATATTACCAAAACACAAATTTATATCTGTAACGGAAGGCATTTTAGAGAGCTATTTTCTGCTCAGATCTGTAACGTGAACTAAAATTTTCAAGTTTTTTGATTAATAGCACTTTAATATCTATAATTAATTTTAAAAACTTTACCAGAAGATATAAAAACAATGAGGAAAATATACTGACATATTGCTACTAGCATGTACTATCAGATCTGTTCATTCTCTACGAGAAAGGGAGGAAGGGAGGGAGGGAGGGGGAGAGAGAGAGAGAGAGAGAGAGAGAGAGAGAGAGAGAGAGAGAGAGAGATCTTTGAAGAGAACATATATATAAGTGCAAATCCTAGGTAGCTAAATGTGGATCTGTTTATAGAAATTTGTGTTTGAAGTTACATGACATATTTTAAGCAACAAATGATTATCATTTTACAAAAGGAGAAGCCCAATATATGGCAGATGCTTTAACCAACTAAGGAAAGAAACTGGAAAAGAGAGACAGAGAAGCAACCAACCTCATGCTTTGCATCCCACAGCTTTGTTCTGGATATGTCCTGGTAGCTTTGCAGCTGCGAAGCTAAACTGCAACAATCAAGAAACTTTCATTTTCTTTAATAACCCTAAAAATACCAAAACCCACAAAATATATATTTCTTTCATCCAGTAACATGATCTATATATTACATGAAAAACATTATATAGTACATACGTGGTGTCAGGGCTGCAGAACTCAAACATCTTGTTAGAACCATTGACGATAACAACAGAGACTTTAGCGTCACAAAGAACATTGATCTCTTTAGCCTTCTTAAAAAGACCTTGTCTTCTCTTTGAATATGTCACATGCCTGTTTGTTGAATTCTCAATCCTCTTTATCTCAATCTTACCTCTCCCCATCTTTCTGATCTCTCCCTCTCTCTCTCTCTCTCAGGCTTCTCTTTAGTTTATAGACTTCTCTTTGCTAGAATAATGTATATAGGGGAGAAGAAAGAGAATAAAGTAAAGAAGATAATAATGATGAAAAGCTAAGTTACAGAGTGGAGTTTCTAATAATAGTTTGAAAACAAGAAACTTTCAAAGAGTTAAAAAGGAAGGACTCATTTCTAGGTATTTGACAAAGTCAAACTATTCCACTGTTTAATCTGTTGTTTTCTTTTGTGCTTTACTACTTCGTTTCACCCTCTTAACCCTATAGCTAGCTAGTTTCACCTCATTATCCTCGAGTTCAAGTTTTGTTTCATAGCTTAATCATATTTTGTTTCATCTTTTTATCCTTGGGTTTCTTACCTTCTTCATCTTTGGTCACTGAATTTAAGGTTTTTATTGTGAGATGTGACAAACATCATGAACCTATACATACTACAAAAGTAGCTACTTTAACTATCTAGGGCGTATCTCATTGATAAAACAGATGTAGTTTTTGTGTTAGAAATTTAAGGCATTGCTGTAATAATTAGGACCATGAATTTTGTGATGGTCTTGTCTAGGGTTTTTGGTGATGTTACTAACAAGTGGTACAAAGATCAGATCCTAACCGTCAAATCAGAAATCTGATATATATTGTGTTCACAAGATAATGTAATGTCTTGTGCAAGAGTCAAAATGTGACAAGAAGTGTCCAATCCCCAACTAAGAATTAAATTAGTAGTTACGTTTTTTTACTTTCTGAAACCACCTTCTAATTTTATTTGTTTTGTCCCTCCTGTTTCATTTTTCTAGTAATGATTTGTCATGTCAAACATTGAACCCCTTAGAACCTATCAGAATCTTTACAATATTAAATACTTTCTACTGTATATCATTCTTTAATATAATCAATCCTTACATAAAACTCAAATGTTATAACAATAAATCGTGTCTATTACATTAGAATTAAAACTGCTGGTTAAAGAGGTAAGATCTACTGAACTTTTGAGTGCAGAATATCTATATAACTCTAACTTTGGCCTCACTTGAATCCTTACGTTACATCTGTAGCTAGCTAGTTATAACTTCCGCATGAGTAAATTCTGATTAGTGAAAAACGATGTTTCTTTTGTAACAATATATAAGTTTGAAAAACATGATATGAGGAACTAGCTATTTGGCTTTTTTGCAACCGTTTTTAGACCTGGAACTAGCTACATATCTATATAACTGATAGAGAACCAGCTGAGATGATATATCTCTTACTTTATATTGATAATTAATATGACAGCACAGCAGATAAATGATTAATTAAACGCAATACAGAAGCAAGTTTGCCTCATCATGAGATTTAGGTACTTAATTATATGTATTAACTTGCAGTCTTGGACTTGCTTCTCTGATTATTTTAATCAAGGCAAATTTTAGTCGAGAAGCATCTGGTTATGAAGATTAGGCTGATTTGGCTGCAAGCGGAAGGCAAAGGGCATCTGAGCTTCATACTGATCATTCACTTTGAGATGATTAAATCCATTTTCAATGTCTCGCACTTTACCTGCCATAGCTTCCATCTGCTGTTCCTGCATATCAAACATAACCGAATATCATGTGAATATTTATGAACACCAATACTTCATGCGTGCAGTAGACTCAGTTTAATTATGAACATACATAGACATAACGTAGATGCATATTCTCCTCCTCCAGACGTTGCCCCTGCACAAAATTCATCAAAGCATTAATTTACAGGTATCTCATCAAGAATCGTGAACCATTTAAATTTAATCGTCGAGCCGATTGTGCTTACATCTTTCTGCATCCTTTTATACGACTCCCTCTGAAAATAGGAAGAAGGAAGGCAAATTAACAAATTTACAAACAATAGTGTATCAATTCATGCATATTTGTATATAACAAATGTGTGAACATGAGTCAAAAAAATTGTAAAATCATATTTGCTTAACTAATTATAGAATTATACCCTTTTTTCACCAATACTTATCAGCCCATTCTCCAGATCATTTTCGATAGTCATGAGTTCTTTGATGTTCAAGGAAGTAATGTCTTCAGCATTCAAGTGCCTTGCAGATGATAAGTTAATTAGTGTTAGATGTCGTCTTTAAATAAATATATACTGATGATAAGAATTATAAGCAGCTTTGTACCTGAGATCAAGCTGCATTTTCTCATTCTCTTCCTTAATTCTTTTAATTTCATTGCTGAGAGCCTGTAACGTACCATTTCAAATTTCAATACTATTTAGCAATTTAATTATGAGCATGAAATAATTAAAAAACAACTAAAGAAATTTAAAATAGTTTTATATCAGGAAGAAAAAAACATTTACTATTAGGCCATCAAAAATTTGATGATAAAGTACATTACAAAAAATATGACAACCCGGGGTAAGAAGACAGATCCATGTAATTAAAACAATGTATCAATATTGTTTCTTGACAATGGATATGCCTACCAACTACAGTAATAAAAATAATTAGCTAGAGAACTAGATTGTATCTTTGTTTTCATTTCACTCTTTTATGCTAAAAATCTATAAGTACTATAAATATTCATTACATGGGATACATTTAGTTAAAGTTGAACTACAGATGCTTGCAAGAAAATGGAAGAGATGGAGCTTTACTGGTACCAGATCTGTAAGATGGATGGATGTAACGTAACATATGCATATACTTTTTCACATGTACTTTAACACTACACTAAATTTACTAAAACTAAAGTGTGAGACATAAAAACCTTCATCCTATTTGTAGATCTGTTTCATAGATCTCATGCTATCAAGAAATCATGTCAAGAAATATTGGATAAAAGGGTACAATCCATATATCATACATCAAGAAAGATAGAAAGAGATTTCTATTTATACACATACATATATAAATAGGTTTAGGGAGAGAGAGGGAGAGAGAGGAGAGAGAGAGAGAGAGAGAGAGAGAGGGAGAGAGAGAGAGAGAGAGAGAGAGAGAGAGAGGGGAGAGAGAGAGAGAGAGAGAGAGAGAGAGAGAGAGAGAGAGAGAGAGAGAGAGGTCATGTCCAAAATACCTCATGTTCAGGATTCCACAATCTCTGTCCAGAGTGCTGGTGGTACCGATCTAACATTTCAGTTATGCTACATGTCCAAAAAAATGAAAAAGATTAAACAAAGTGCATAGATTAAAAAAACATGAGTGTGATGTATATGTGTATACTTTGTGGAAGGGCTGCAATATTCATAGAGCTTAGTAGGAGAAGCAAAGATAACAACAGAAACAGCTGCATCACATAGAACAGTAATCTCCTTAGCTTTCTTGATCAACCCTTTCCTTCTCTTGGAATAAGTTACCTGCCTGTTGTTTGTGTTTTCTATTCTTTTGATTTCTATCTTCCCTCTCCCCATCTTTTCTCGGGTTGGTTGGGTTTCAGATTCTTGAGATAAGAGAGGAGATAAAGAGAGAACTATTATTGTGTATAGAATGAAGAGAAAATTAATTACAAGTAGCATTTTCTATTATAGGTTAAAGTAAATTGAGCTTTCGGACTAGTTCAGAAATGATGAGTTGTTTTAGGGCTTTGGTTTTACCTGTTAACCTTACTTTGGACCGTCTTTGTTTACACGAATTTAAATTCTTCCAAATATATAGACCACACACTAAAAAGTTACCCATGCCAATTGTTTTAAATTTCAAAAATTTCACTGGGTGTGTAGATATTCTAATTACAAATGTTCTTTTTTGTATCGACTATATAATTTTTTATTTTATTGAATTCTGTCGAAATGGATACATTTAGTAGATGTGACTTTTATCAATAAAATGGAATATTATATTTTTTTTTGGCCCTAAAATATTATAGATAAATTAGACGAATTCAAGTAATCAGAAACTAAACTTGTTGAACTGAAATTTTTGTTATTTAAAGGCTTATTTTATCATCTTGTGTACATTATAAAAGAAGTTAGATCAATGATGAAACTTTTAAGAGCTAAAAATATCAATTTTAAAAATACAAAAATATATTTCATTTGTCTTAACCATTTTTCTTATACTTTTCTTTTTAATATATTCCTTCCAATTTTTCACATTTCAAAATTTTTAAAAAATAATAAAATTTTTATAATATAAAAAATAACTCTTCCACTACTTACCTTCACTATACTCACTTTATACTCACTTTATACATGAAATATTAATCGGTCCAATTACTTTACTCACTTTTTTAATTTTTTATTATTTTTTTTAACCTGACCGTTCAAATTAAATATAAACAAATGGCCGAGGAGGGAGTAGATCTCTCATGTTTTATCAGAATAGATGAAAATGATTATTCAAAATTCTACCCTACCTAGTACCAAGTATTTGACTGCCAAGGCTTGACGTGACTTACCAGTTAACACTGAATACATGACTTATTTGAATGTGTAAATAGTAATAATAATAGGTTTAAAAGCTGAAAACTTGTGAAGCTATTATTTTGCCAGCAATAGAGTTTTATGGATGCCAAAATCTGGTGCTATTTTTGTTTCCGAACTTTAAAATAATCTTGAGCTGCTTGGCGGGTGTGTACTTATTTGGTTTAAATTAGAGAGGGAAAGAAACAGGAGCGCTCAAATGATAATTACTACATATCAGGACATTGATAACGAAATTTACAAAGGAAACCATGTGCGCGCAACAAATTTAATATTACGTCGTAATATTCTATTGTAAGTTTATTATTTTATTCTTAAAATTAAAACCAATCGAATTCAAAAAGAGAAAATCAGTACAATGAAAAACAAAAAAAAAAATCCTTCTTTTAATTATAAGTGAAGTCTTTGGTAATATTTTCATTATATTTACTACCTTATAACTCGTGTAATGCACGGTTTTTAATTATTATTTTTAATTTTTTTAGTATACACGTAATTTATGATGTTGCATTATTGTTTTTAGATAATTTGTTATAATATTATAGCAATATATATATATATAAATATTGAGAAATATACGGATGTAGATTTAAATTATTGTGGCTATATATAGTAAAATATCTAATCATATTTCATCTTCACCTTATATTATGATTTATGATTTGTTAAATTTCTAATCATATTACACTATAAGAAAATAAGCCTAAATACAACCGCACAAATAAAACCGGGGTCAAATTCAACAACTTTCGAGGGCGCGGCTAAATTCAACCGTATGCGGTCGTATTTATTTACGGTGATATTTACGCGGTCGAATTTAGCAACAAATGCGACCGTAGGCGGTTAAATTTAGCAGTACTCCTAAATTCAACCGAATGTGGTTGAATTTAGCCTTACCAAAAAAATGTGGGGAATTTTCCCGCCAGCCAATTTTTTTGACACTCCTAAATTCAACCGTTTTCGGTCGAATTTGATATTTTGAAATGGAGGGAAATTTCTTATACTTTTAAAATATTGGTTACAAAAGTGGGGGAATTTTTCCGCTTTTTTAAAAATTATAATTTTAGTAGAAATCAATTGTATTTATCTATTATGAATGCATTCAGTAATATTAATTCTTTTCAGGATTTTATTTTTTTAAATAAATTAATTAAGTAACTTATTAACTTATTTGAGTGATATGATATAGATTTTAGAAAAAATATAACGTATTTGATTTGCTATTTTATTAGTCAATCAGTAGTTTGACCACTACTTCTTACTAGTATAGTCCCAAACTTATTTTTTGATTTTTTTAAAAATAATTATGAATGGTCCAACCGTAAGGATATCAAGATATGTATATTTTAGTGATCTGATAAACTTTTAGAAAAAATAATGTATTTGGTTACTATTTTAATAGTCAACTAGTAGTTTGACCAGTACTTCTTACTAGTGTTTAGTCACATACTGATGTTCAATTTTTTAAAAAATGTTTATGAATGATCCAACTGTAAGGATGACAAGATCTATATATTTAGTGATATGATAAAAAATTTAGAAAAAAATAAATGTATTTGATTTGTTATTTTAACAGTCAACAAGTAGTTGACCAGTACTTCTTACCAGTGTTTAGTCTCACCGATGTTTCGATTTTTTTAAAAAATGTTTATGAATGATCCAACCGTAAGAATATCAAGATCTATAAATTTTAGTGATAGGATAAAATTTTTAGAAAAAAATAGATGTATTTGGTTTATTATTTTAACAGTCAACAAGTAGTCGACTAGTACTTCTTACTAGTGTTTAGTCTCATACCAATATTTTTCGATTTTTTTAAAAATGTTTATAAATGATCCAACCGTAAGGATGTCAAGATCTATATATTTTAATGATATGATAAAAAATTTAGAAAAAAATAAATGTATTTGGTTTGTTATTTTAACTAGTAGTTTGACCAGTACTTCTCACTAGTGTTTAGTCTCATACCGATGTTTCGATTTTTTACAAAATGTTTCTGAATGATCCAACCATAAGAATGTCAAGATACATATATTTTAGTGATATTATAAAAATTTTAGAAAAAAATAAATATATTTGGTTTGCTATTTTAACAGTCAACTAGTAGTTTGACTAGTTATTCTTTCTAGTGTTTAGTCCCGTACCGATATTTCAATTTTTTAAAAAATGTTTATGAATGATCCAACCGTAAGGATGTCAAGATTTTAGTAATACAATAAAAAATTTAGAAAAAATAAATATATTAGGTTTAATATTTCATTTTCTTTAAAAATATTTATGAATGATCCAACCTTATAGATGTTAATATCTATATATTTTACTGATATGATAGAAAGTTTAGAAAAAAATAAATGTATTTGATTTTTAGATCTCAATTATTTTAACAAATAAAATATAATTAAACACAATTCTAAATTTCACCGCACACTCATGTTAATGAAATTTATAATAAAATCGACCAAAATCAAAATTTTAATTTTTTTATTAAAATAATGAGTTTTAAAAATAAATTATAATATTATAAAAAAATTAACAAATTATAATATTTTTTTACAGAAATTATCTGAATTTTAATTTTCATAACAAAAAATACGTAATATTAATTGACACTCCTAACGGTTGTATTTATCTTTGCCACGTGACTTAGATCCAACGTACCAAATTCAAGTACTAAAATAAAATCCAACAGTTGATTTTAGATTTCATAACCCCCCTTCCCCTTCCCCTTCCCCGCTCCCTCTCCCTCATTTTTCCTTCTTTATTTTTCGGATAAACTACTTTTTTCCGTCAATCTCTTTTATTTTCTACCCCTACAAACATCTGCCCCCAACACCTATTTTTTATATTTATTTTTTAACAAAAAATTAAGTGGGTCTTCAAAATTTTGTATTTTATTTTCATTTTTGATTGTGGGTTTGTGTTTATGAAAGTTGTAGGAGTATGTATGTGAAAATTTTGAAATGAAAACTTGATATTTGTGTAAAGTTGAATTTCATATGATTTTTGAATTATTTGTTTTATTCTTGATAATAAATATATGTTAATTAATTATTGATAATTGATTGTATAGGTTTTTCGCTTTGTTTTGTGATATTGAGTGTTCAATTTGGTTGATTTTTTCATCATCTCGATTTGGCCGGAAAAATGGTCATTTTGATCGGAAAATGGATTGTATCGTTGAGACATCATTATTGATGTTAGTTTTGGATTTTGGAAACGATATAAACTGATTTGTTGTGCAAAATTGAACCGAAACCCTCCATTTTTTGTAACATCGGAGTTATCAGAATGGTTGCCGGATTTTTTGAAGCGCACCGGAATCTAAGAATTTTTCGGCGAGATTTTATTTTAAAATCTGGTGCTCGTTAATTCGACCGCATTCGGTCGAATTTAGAACAATATTTTTAACCATATACGGTTAAATTTATATTTTAGGCGGACTTTTCAAATTTTTTAAAAAATCAATTTTTTGGGCAGGATTTTCAAATTTTAGGTGAAAAATAAATTCGACCGCTTTCGGTCAAATTTAAGCGGTTGAATTTAGCCGATCGAATACTAAATACGACTGATTTACTAACTATTACTCGAGCGAATGCGACCGGTCCAAACCGATTTTTAACTAAATACAACCGATTTTTTAACCGGTCGTATTTACCCGTTTTTCTTGTAGTGTTATATCTAGGATTGTATTATAACAGGGTATCGCAATTGGTGTTTAAATAGTAGTAGAATAATATAATTATTTTTTATTTATAATTGTATTAAGAATACACTTATTTTAGTAAAATATAATTTTAATCTTTAATTTTAATTATACTAAATCAACGATTGAGATTATTTTGACGATATATGATCAAAATTTTGTATAAAAAGTATGTTACGCTTACTATATATAAAGATATAATTAGATTTTGACGATTTGATAACCCACGTGAAACTTATGAAGTTATGTTTAATACAGTGATGGTTTAAAAAAATCAACAAATATTATCCAGAAATAGAAGAAAATAATAATTACGAATTTTGTCTTATTATTCTATTTGTTTTAGAATGTGTACTTTTCAGTTTCAATCTTTTATTCTATTCAATTTAGAATATCTATTTATCGTTGGTTATAGAAGACTTTGTAAAGTATTAGGAGTGAATGTATTTATATTTTAATTATTATATCTAATTTTATAATTTAACGGCTAAGATAACAATATTGATAAATATACCGATGTAGATTTAAATTATTGTGACTATATATAGTAAAATATCTAATCATATTTCATCTTCACCTTGTATTTATGATTTATGATTTGTTAAATTTCTAATCATATTCTATCTAGGATTGTATTATAACAGGGTATCACAATTGGTGTTTGAATAGTAGTAGAACAATATAATTATTTTTTGATTTATAATTGTATTAAGAATAAACTTATTCTAGTAAAATATAATTTTAATCGTTTATTTTTAATTATACCAAATCAACGATTGAGATTGTTTTGACGATATATGATCAAAGTTTTGTATAAAAAGTATGTTAGCTTACTATATATAAGGATATAATTAGATTTTGACGATTTGATAACCCAAATGAAACTTATGAAGTTATGTTTAATACAGTGATGATTTAAAAAAACTCAACAAATATTATCCAGAAATAGAAGAAAATAATAATTACGAATTTTGTCTTATTGTTCTATTTGTTTTAGAATGCGTACTTTTCAGTTTAAATTTTTTATTCTATTCAATTTAGAATATCTATTTATCGTTGGTTATAGAAGACTTTGTAAAGGATTAGGAGTGAATGTATTTATATTTTAATTATTATATCTAATTTTATAATTTAACAGCTAAGATAACATCTTTTATGATCCAACAGTTGAGATTGTTTTGACGGTACAAGGACCATAACTACCAAATATTTGGATAAGATCCCCCCTCATGCATATTATATAATAAGGATATAATTTGAATACAGTTGAATATCTGAATTTGGGTAGAAATATTCAATAAGCAAAACTTATCATTGAGCTACATATTGTACAGGATTGTTATTTTTTATTTTGGACAAGGAGCTGGTGCACATTTTTTTCGGATTGTGAACTCTACACTTGAGCATAAATTATTCATCCTAAATGAATTATTTTGATTATATTTTAATAATATTTTTAAGTGTATATTGTAGGGGAAGGTCCTACCTAACAAAGATGATTATGTTGATGGTGGGAGCAATAACGCGAGAGTACAGAGCCCGTGATGATGTTTGTGATATAAGTGTTTTGCCTTATGTATTTGATGTGGTTAATGGATGTTTATAAGACAACCCAAATTGTGTTTGTAAACTGAATTTGATTTTGTGGTTACGTATATATCTACTTAAGTTTGTGTATACTTTAAATTTTTGTATTAGACTTGTAAATTAGTACAAAATTATGGTATAACTGATGTAACTTATGGTATTTGACTTGTAGCGTTAGTTTTATATTTTGGTTGTGTGTGATTGTAAGGGCATGTTTAGAATTTAAATTGAATGAAGAAAATAGATGAAAACTGAAAAATCGGCATTTTGGCTCTTCTGAAGATACAAATTTACAACGAATGTTCATAACATATTCCGTCGTAATGTAGTAAATTTTCATATCTTTAATTTTTTTATATTTTTAATTTGGCTAGCAGGTGGGTCCCAGTTTCTAAATACAACATATATTCATTCAAAAATTAACTACATACGACATATATTCTTGTCGTAACATTTATATTATTTTATTAAATATGGGTCTCTCTGGATAAAATCCGACGATTATTTCACTACACCGTAAATTGAAACAGACAACACCTGTTACACAATGGTTGCCAAAAAACTTGTTATCCCAAAATATTAGACTACGGTGAACTAGCAGTTGAATGAGAAGTGTTGTGAGACGTTGTTACCGGCAATGGTGATTTAACTTTTTGTAAAATATTATCTAGATTGTCCATGTGGGCTTCAATGAGACAATGGTTCATATCGTATTCATTGTGTGAGCTTTATTAACACAAGTTTAGTGTTGAGTGACATTTATGACAATTTATAACGCTCCATAAAACTTTCAATTGGTGTTTTTGTACTCAAGTTGTTGGTGTTTTAACGTGTTTTGTAGTATTTTTGCATTTCAGGCATTAATCAGGAATACAAGTGAATTGGCATTGATTTGATGCCAATATGGTGTTAAGATGGTGTCTAGAATAAAGGCTCATGAAAAGACCAACTCATTGCAGCAATAAAAAAAGAAAGCAGAAGTTTTTCCAGAGAGTCGGCGTGCCCGCGCTGTGATAGCACGCGGCCGCACCCAAGAAGCAGAAACTCAGCGCGCCCGCGCTGGTCAAGCGTGCCTGCGCTGGTCAAGCGCGCGCCCGCGCCAGGTCGTGAATTAAAATCCTGATTCTTGTGGACTTTTGATTGGAAGGACTTCTACTATGTATGGGCTGCTATATATACATAAATAAAGGTCATTGTTTATAAGGAGACGTACCAGAGCTCAAGGAAAAGGCGTAAGAAGACCGTATAGCACAAATTCAACCAAGGAGAATAGGATCTAGTTTATACTTGTGATTCTTTGTTCTAAGTTGTAACTTTTGTGGCGCCCTTCAAATCCGGGTCAGAAGTTTGGGGTCCACACACACACCTTACTTATAACCTGCTTATAACAATAATAAAGATAATAATAATATATGTAGTGACCCTACTTACCAACCACCACGGACCGCAACAGGTTAAAGTATGCACACAAGCCAAACACACTAATATATTACAAACCGTTCAAATCCCAACTATTTCAAACTCAAACTGAGTATTAAACATTATTACAAACTTTTACAAACTAAAATTATCCCAAAAAAAGCATACTAGCTCAGCTTTCTCAACCTGAACCCCTAGTTCTCGCGCTGCACTGGGGATCCTCGCTACCAACTGGTTCCTTTTTAACTGGAAAGAATATAAACAACATCGCACAAATGAGCTAACTAGCTCAGCAAGTCACAATGACAAAACTGAGAATAATGATCATAAGGTGAATATGATTATGATATCAAGTGAACATTGGATTATGATTTAGAATTGGATATTATACTTTTAATTAAAAAACCAAGGTTAGGCTGCTGATCAGTCACGCACTAACCCCGAGCAAGGCACACAGCATTGCTCTAACTACTGGATCCAAGGCACACATTGGCCTAACTTGACCATTATATGGTCTGACCACGAATCTGGTCCACAATTTTATAAAAACAATCCAATTCTAACATAATAACAGAATATGCAATAATAAACAATAACCGAAATCATTAAAAACAATAAATGTTTAACAATGAAAGGGTTTCAATCCTTGTAAGGATCAATAAGGCAATTTAAAAGCTTGGATGCTGGGTAATGAAAGAATTGGATAACAAAGGAATCAACATTTTAGGGTTTCAAAGATTTGGGCTTTCAAAGCATAGAATACAATGATTGAATGTACAAGTAATTCAGTTCAGTGTTTAGGATTTTGTTTACATGTATTTGTGGAGTAATGTCTTATACTTGAGATTTGTGTTTAGGTATACAACAATCAATGGTCTAGAAAGAATAAGGTTTATGGCTCAAGAACAATAACTGGAATCAGAGTTTAGGTTTCAGTGCTTCAAAGCACTTGCAATATCAACCAGACTATCACGTATTACAATATTTCGAGAAAGTTCGGAATACTTGCCTGATATTAGCTTACTACACTACACTCGCTTCCAATCATAATTGTCTTACTCCTCAACTAACTGTTTCCCTTTCCTACGCCTTGCCTCTTCTGCTTACATATCATAAGCATCTACCAATAATTTACTCATGGAATTCTATTCAACACATACTTCTATCTACCCTTCGTTTTACCCAAATCCGATTAACGGATTGAAAGTTATGCAATAATCAAGTAAACACCGAATATATAGACCGATAGTCAATTAACAAGTCACATATAGCACATAATACATCACGTAATCAATGATATATTATTTATAAAGAAGTCTCGGGTCATAAATAGGCTTTCTGGTATTTAAAATGATTTTTAAAATATTTTTCGGAATTAAAACGGGTCGTTGGATCAATTTCGGGTTAATAAACAGGGTTCGGTTGGCCAATTCTGGCTCCGAAATAATTTTAGAATAATTATCGAGCCTTGGAAACAATTTAGAATAATATTTTAAAGCTCGAAACTATTTTTCAGAATTTTTAAATCATTTTTAAATAATTAAATCTAATTAAATAATTAATTAAAATCAATTAATAATTAATTAAATTAACTAATCAATTAATTTTCGAATTAATTGACCAATTAATCAATTAGAAATTAACTGAAATTAATTAACTAATTAATTTAGATTTATTTGTGAATTAAAAATAATTTTCAGAATTAAAATAATAATTTTTAGAATTTTCAGAAATTAAAAATGAATTTTTATAATAAAAATAAATAGGAAATATGATGTTTAAACATTTTTAAAACGGAAATCCAATTTTTGCAAAGTCTGGAAACTACAGGGACCAAACTGCATCGTTTTCAAAACTACAGGGACCAAACTGCAATTTTGCAGTCCAGTCGCCGGAAAAAGTCGGGGATGGCCGGAGAACACGTTCCCGACGTCCTCACCCCACCAACACCTCCAGATCACATCTACAGGTTACCAGGAACACAACCGTGCAATCAAAACAACCTAACAATCCCTGAGTTGGCCGGAATTTGGCTGTGAAATTTTCCAGTTTCCGGCGAACATCGGAAAACTTCAAAACACAACTCCCTTCTCTACAGACCTCGTTGGTTCATGAAACTTATACGACTAGATTGCAAATTTCACAGAGAACACAACCCACTATAACACAACATCAATCTATCACAGAATAAGAAACCCCCAAATTTCAATTAAGAACATTCATACGGGTTATAAACCCTAATTTTAAAATTCGAAAATCAAACTCAAATTTGAACATGTTATTGAACTCCAAATCAGACGTATGACATATGAAAATCATCAGGAAAACAAGCTCTACAACATGCAATTATCAAATCATACAAACAATCATCCGAACAAAAATTCATATTTTTAATAAAATAAATTCGAAAATAAATAAATTTTTAGAAAAATAACCTTGATTTCTGCAGGTGTATGGATTACAGAATCTGGTAGAGCTCTTCAAGACCTTCAGATTGGTTACTCGAGCTTTCCAAACCGAATTCAATAATACCTCCAAATGCTTGTTTGATTCTTAGAACAGTTTTAGGAAATTAGGGTTTTTCTCTGAAAATTATATAATTATCTGTCTGCAAATGATTTTGATATGAAATAAATTACGGTAAAAGGCTATTTATAATTACGGAAAATTAGTATCCCGTTGGATCATTCCGGATATAAAACGGTACGTTTATTTGTAAAAACTGATCCAAACATTATCGGTTTTCGGGATAATTATCCAAATCAGTACAATTTGTACTGCGGTCTTGGTCTCAGCGCCTGGTTACACGTATTACGAAGTGATAATTGTGATAGTTTAATAAAAATCTCCCGTTTATCGAAAATACGAGATTTATTGATTTACCGAAACGAATATTGTATCGAAAATGTTGCGCCGGGACCAGCGCAGGACAAACCGTACGCCGGATCGAAAAAGTCGAAACATGGAAAATGCTCGGAATATTAAAATTTGGTTAGGAAGGAGTTCTCGAAAGAGTTTCGTGTTCCAAAAACGTAACAACGGTTGACGTCGGTTGGTTCCCGTTTTTATAAAATAGATTTTAATTTCCCGGAAAAAGATTTTAGAAATTTCATATGATTCTTATAAATCCATAAACCAACATAAAAATAATTAGGAAGATATGACAATTATCTATATTTTATTTTGGACATATAAAAATTAAAATACTCCATTAATATTATTCTTGAATATTCAAGTACAGATAACACTTAACAATTAGCTCACATAATAGATACTGAACACACATAATAATTATATAATAGCAAAAATAATTACACGATATATCCCGGATATTACATCCTTCCCCCCTTAAAAGGATTCTGTCCTCAGAATCTCCTAAGAAAACAAATGAGGGTACTTTTCTCTCATATCACTTTCTAACTCCCAGGTTGACTCTTCAACCTTTTGGTTTCTCCACAATACTCTTACTAACTTTACCACTTTATTTCTCAATACTTTCTCTCTTTCCTCTAGAACTTCTACCGGGCTCTCTATATATGACAAATCTGCTTGAAGCTCTATTGGTTCATATTCTATTACATGCCTGGAGTCTGGATTATATTTCTTAAGCATTGATATGTGAAAAACATTGTGAATGTGCTCCATGTGCGGAGGTAACGCCAACTCGTAAGCTACTTTGCCAATACGCTTTAGGATTTCAAAAGGTCCGACATATCTTGGGTTTAGCTTCCCTTTCTTCCCAAACCTCGTTAGTCCTTTCCACGGTGATACTTTCAATAATACCAAGCTTCCTTCTTCAAATTCCATGTCTTTTCTTGATTGGTCTGCATATTTCCTTTGACGATCTTGTGCGGCTATTAATCTTTTCTGGATAATTTCAACAACTTCCTTTGTCTGCTGCACCAATTCGGGTCCGGGTATTTTGCGTTCTCCTACTTCGTCCCAATATACTGGAGATCTACATTTGCGTCCATAAAGGGCTTCATAAGGTGGCATCCCAATATTGGCGTGATAACTGTTGTTATAGGCAAACTCTACCAGGGGTAAATGCTTGTCCCAACTTCCTTTGAAATCAATAGCACAAACACGTAGCATGTCCTCGATTGTCTGGATCGTTCTTTCACTTTGGCCATCCGTTTGGGGGTGATAGGCCGTACTCATATTCAATCTTGTTCCCAAATATTCTTGAAAACTCTTCCAGAATCTTGAATTAAACCTTGGATCTCTATCAGATACGATAAACACTGGAACTCCATGATGAACTACGATCTCTTTCAAGTACATATGAACTAACTTGTCGAGCAAAAATCTTTCATTTATAGGCAGAAAATGAGCTGACTTGGTAAGTCTATCTACTATAACCCAAATGGCATCATGATTAGCCCTTGTCCTTGGTAATCCAACTATAAATCCATGGTAATATGTTCCCACTTCCACTCTGGAATCTCCAATGGCTGTAGCAATCCGCTTGGTCTCTGATGCTCTGCTTTAACTCTCTGACAGGTATAGCATTTGCTAACCCATTCCGCAATTTTCCTCTTCATATCTGGCCACCAATAATTCTTCTTTAAATCTCTGTACATTTTGGTACTCCCCGGATGGATGGAATATCTTGAACTATGTGCCTCTTGTAAAATTTCATTTTTCAGCTCCGTTACTGGTGGAATCCAAATTCTTGAAGAAAACCTAAGAATACCTTGATCATCTTGTTGCGTGCATAATTCCTCACCTACCAAACTATTTATATCTTGATCCATTACCTCTTTCTGGCATTTCTTTATTTTCTCCAATAACTCCGGTTGGAAAATCATACTGTACACTTTTGCTTCCTCAGGCTTGTAAATTCTAATCTCCAATTCCAATTTTTGAAATTCTTTATATATCTCTTCAGGTACGGATAACACATTTAACCTTTCCTTCCGACTTAACGCATCTGCTACAACGTTCGCCTTACCGGGATGATAATTAATCGAGCAATCATAATCCTTGATCAATTCTAACCATCTCCTTTGTCTCATATTAAGTTCCTTCTGGATAAATATATATTTCAAACTTTTGTGATCCATGAAAATCTCACACTTTTCTCCATACAAATAATGTCTCCAAATCTTCAAAGCGAAAACTATAGCTGCTAACTCCAAATCATGAGTAGGGTACTTCTGTTCATGTGGTTTCAATTGCCTTGATGCATACGCAATCACCTTGTCATGCTGCATAAGAACACATCCTAATCCTTTGTAAGAAGCATCGCTATAAATTACGAAATTCCCTTGATCGTCTGGAAGTGACAAAACAGGTGTTGTGATTAATCTCCGCTTCAATTCCTGAAAACTTTCTTCGCACTTGTCATTCCATATAAAATTTTCATTCTTTCGTGTAAGCTTTGTCAATGGTGTTGCAATTCTTGAGAAATTCTGAACGAATCATCGATAATATCTTGCCAATCCCAAGAAACTTCTTACATCAGTGGGTGTTCTCGGTCTTTCCCAATTCGTAATTGCCTCGATCTTTGCCGGGTCCACTTTGATCCCTTCATTACTGACTATGTGTCCTAAGAACTGAACTTTCTGTAGCCAAAACTCACACTTCGACAATTTAGCATATAACTTCTTTTTCCTTAAAATCTCCAAAGTTGTCCTTAAATATTTCGCATGATCCTCCTCGGTCTTTGAATAGATCAAATTATCGTCTATAAATACTATAACGAACTTGTCCAAATATTCCTTAAAAATTCTGTTCATCAGGTCCATAAACGCTGCTGGGGCGTTGGTCAATCCAAAAGACATTACTAGAAATTCATAATGCACATACCTTGTTCTGAAAACTGTCTTTGGTATATCTTCTGGTTTGATCTTCAGTTGATGATATCCCGATCTTAAATCGATCTTGGAGAAATACTTAGCTCCCTTCAATTGGTCAAACAAATCATCAATTCTGGGTAATGGATACTTATTCTTGATTGTCAACTTGTTGAGCTCCCTATAGTCGATGCACAATCTCATGCTTCCATCTTTCTTCTTGACAAATAATACCGGTGCACCCCACGGGGATACGCTGGGTCTGATTACTCCTTTCTCTAACAGCTCTTGTAATTGCTTTGCTAACTTTTTCATCTCAACAGGCGCCATTCTATACGGGGCCTTGGATACTGGTTCAGTTCCAGGTGCTAAGTCGATTGCAAATTCAATTTCTCTATCTGGAGGAAATCCTGGCAATTCGTCGGGAAATACGTCTGGGAATTCATTCACTACTGGAATATTTTCAAGTTTTGCTGGCTCCTGACTTCTGTCAATCACATATGCTACGAAATGCTCACATCCTTGTCGTAGTAACTTCTTGGCTTGAATCATCGTTAAGAACTTCTTTACCTGCTTCTGTCCCTTGAACGTTACTATTCTTTCGTCTGGCGTTTTTACCATTACTTTCTTATTTCGACAATCTATCTGAGCATCATGCTTAGATAACCAATCCATCCCTAATATAACGTCAAATTCTCCTAACTTAAACGGTATCAAATCTACACAAAACTTACTACCAGAAATCTCAATCTCACAATTCCCACAAACTTGGTTAATAGTTACACGTTCTTGATTTGCTAATTCCACAGTCATTATTTCATTTAAATACCCAACTGGACAATTTAACTTACTAACAAAATCTTGTGAAACAAACGATCGAGTTGCTCCCGAATCTATTAACACTTTGACACATAAAGAATTTACATTAAGCGTACCTGCCACGACATCCGTATCCTGGATCGCATCCTTCACCGACATGTCAAAAACTCTAGCCCTCGGAGTCTCATTCACTGTTGGGGTAGATCCCATAATCCTCAATACATTACTGACTGGGGCTGGTGTCTTGCAATCCCTGGCCATATGTCCTGGCTTCCCACATTTAAAGCATGTAAATCCAATGACTGGAACCATCACTGCTGGATTCCGGATAGGCTGATCCTTATTTGCTGGCTCTCTTGCTGGCTGATTTCGGCACTCCCTCGAGTAGTGCCCTTTCTGGTTGCATTTAAAACATACCACATTCAACTTGTTACAAACTCATCCTTGCTTCTTTCCACATACTTGACAATCTGGAAAAGTTAATCTCAACTGATTTGGCTGATTCACATTAGCTTGACGATTGCCCTGGCCTCCGTCTCCTGCATTTTGTCTCTTGAAATTAAAATTTCTCCCTGGCTGAAACTTGCCCTTCTTAAAATTTGGAAACTTCCCTGTTTGTCACTGACCCTCATTTCCCTCAACTTTCCTTTTCTTGCTTTCTTTATCTTTCTGGAACATCTCACTCTCTGTCTCTGCGATCATAGCTTTCTGTACAACCCCGGCATAGGTATCCAATTCAAAAATAGCTACCTTCCCTCTGATCCATGGCTTCAAGCCTTGCTGGAATCTCTTAGCTTTCTTTCTATCAGTATCAACATACGACGGCACATACCTTGACAATTCCTCAAACTTCCCCTCATAATCTGTTACCGACATGTTCCCTTGCTTTAATTCTAAAAACTTCAGCTCCATTTGATCCTGAACAAACTGAGGAAAATACTTTTCTAAAAACAATTCCTTAAACCTTTCCCAAGTAATAACATCTGTGCTTTCCAATGTCTTCACCATCTCCCACCAATAGGTGGCCTCATTCTTCAGATAGTAACTTGCAAATTCAACCTTCTGCTCCTCTTTCACTTTTACCAAGGCAAATGCCTTCTCTATTTCCTTTAACCACACATTTGCTTCAATTGTTTCTAAGGAACCCTTGAATTCTGGTGGGTTTACCACCTGAAAAGTTTTGAAAGTTACCTGGGGATTGGTCTGTCTCTGCTGTTGTTGTGCCAGGTGAACTGTTTGTTGGGCCAAGATTTGAAGAATCTGGGCTATTGCTGGGTCCATGGGTCCTGGGTTCACATTCTGGTTTGTATCATCTTGGTTGTTATTATTGTTGTTGTTGGTTTCTTCATTCTGGGTGTTGGTGCGGGTATTTCTTCTGGGAGGCATTTTTTGTAAAGAATCAATCAATTTATTTAGCTTTTGAATCAAATCTTTGTATAAAAGAAAAGTTTTGTAAAATAGGAATATCTCTTTTTGAAAACAGTTGTAACCAAGTAAATTGTATGCTTCTTTACAGAATATAAACAGTTATGGAAAACAGGGTACATGGTATCACAAGGTATACTGGTGCAATAAATAAGGTAAAGTAAAACTGGTGCGATAAAGTAAATGACAGTGTTGGAAAGGAAAAAGGTACTGATATATATAGATCAAAAGTTTTAGGTAGTACAAGTGTAAAGACGCTTCGAAAGTAAAAGCAAAAAGGGTACAACAACCTACTCACTAGTCAGCATCGCTAGTCTATAAATACAACTCAAAAGTCTACTGATACACACTACACACTACTGTACATACTACATAATCGTAACAACACTGCTCAGCATCTCCATTTCAGAATCTCTAACTCAGCTCCAAGGAAACTCTGGTCCTGCCAGCCTCTCAAAGTCCTCCATCACCTCAGTAGCCCAGCCCAGCAGTGCATCAGGGCCTCTGCCAGGTAGTGTAGCTCCATGTAGCCTAGCCTCAAGAACCCTCCGTGTCACATGAATCTCCTCTCGAAGCTCCCTCACACCACGATCAACATCTGTAGTCCTGATGATATGCTGTAACTCTCTAATCTGAGCCAACAAGGAATTACGCTCCAATAGAAGAGCCTCATACCGGTAATAAGGAACTGGGGGCAATGTAGACTGGAATGGGGCACTCGCTACTGAATGCCCAGTGGAATCTGAATCAGCTGGTGGGGGTCCTCTGACAGGTGGCCTCATGCCTGGAGGTGGAATAGCCTGCAATGGTACGGGCTGCAACACCGGTGGAGGTAGAATAGCCAATGCTGGTGGAATAACAGGACGTGGATCCGATGCTGGTGCTCCAACTGAAGGCTCTGAGTGATCAGCTGATACGGGAATAAAAGAGTCGGCCATCTCTGCTATCTGAAATCATATCGTAATATAAGAATCTCGTACCACGACGTAAACTATACTAATACCGGGTATACCATAACACTCAACCTCTCGACGTTCTATCATCCTATACCTTACTTCTAATCATATCCCTCTACCCATTCCCGTCAACCTAGGCTTGTGTCAGTGACTTATAACCTGTAGCTCTGATACCAAACCTGTGGCGCCCTCCAAACCCGGGTCAGAAGTTTGGGGTCCACACACACACCTTAATTATAACCTGCTTATAACAATAATAAAGATAATAATAATATATGCAGTGACCCTACTTACCAACCACCACGGACCGCAACAGGTTAAAGTATGCACATAAGCCAAACACACTAATATATTACAAACCGTTCAAATCCCAACTATTTCAAACTCAAACTGAGTATTAAACATTATTACAAACTTTTACAAACTTAAATTATCCCAAAAGAAGCCTACTAGCTCAGCTTTCTCAACCTAAACCCCTAGCTCTCGCGCTGGACTGGGGATCCTCGCTACCAACTGGTTCCTTTTTAACTGGAAAGAATATAAACAATATCGCACAAATGAGCTAACTAGCTCAGCAAGTCACAATGACAAAACTGAGAATAATGATCATCAGGTGAATATGATTATGATATCAAGTGAATATTGGATTATGATTTAGAATTGGATATTATACTTTTAATTTAAAAACCAAGGTTAGGCTGCTGATCAGTCACGCACTAACCCCGAGCAAGGCACACAACATTGCTCTAACTACTGGATCCAAGGCACACATTGGCCTAACTTGACCATTATATGGTCTGACCACGAATCTGGTCCACAATTTTATAAAAACAATCCAATTCTAACATAATAACAGAATATGCAATAATAAACAATAACTGAAATCATTAACAACAATAAATGTTTAACAATGAAAGGGTTTCAATCCTTGTAAGGATCAATAAGGCAATTTAAAAGCTTGGATGCTGGGTAATGAAAGAATTGGATAACAAAGGAATCAACATTTCAGGGTTTCAAAGATTTGGGCTTTCAAAGCATAGAATACAATGATTGAATGTACAAGTAATTCAGTTCAGTGTTTGGGATTTTGTTTACATGTATTTGTGGAGTAATATCGTACACTTGAGATTTATGTTTAGGTATACAACAATCAATGGTCTAGAAAGAATAAGGTTTATGGCTCAAGAACAACAACTGGAATCAGAGTTTAGGTTTCAGTGCTTCAAAGCACTTGCAATTTTAACCAGACTATCACGTATTACAATATTTCGAGAAAGTTCGGAATACTTGCCTGATATTAGCTTACTACACTGCACTCGCTTCCAATCACAATCGTCTTACTCCTAAACTAACTGTTTCCCTTTCCTACGCCTTGCCTCTTCTGCTTACATATCATAAGTATCTATCAATAATTTACTCATGGAATTATATTCAAAACATACTTCTATCTACCCTTCGTTTTACCCAAATCCGATTAACGGATTGAAAGTTATGCAATAATCAAGTAAACACCGAATATATAAACCGATAGTCAATTAACAAGTCACATATAGCACATAATACATCACGTAATCAATGATATATTATTTATAAAGAAGTCTCGGGTCATAAATAGGCTTTCTGGTATTTAAAATGATTTTTAAAATATTTTTTGGAATTAAAACGGGTCGTTGGATCAATTTCGGGTTAATAAACAGGGTTCGGTTGGCCAATTCTGGCTCCGAAATAATTTTAGAATAATTATCGAGCCTTGGAAACAATTTAGAATAATATTTTAAAGCTCAAAACTATTTTTCAGAATTTTTAAATCATTTTTAAATAATTAAATCTAATTAAATAATTAATTAAAATTAATTAATAATTAATTAAATTAATTAATCAATTAATTTTCGAATTAATTGACCAATTAATCAATTAGAAATTAACTGAAATTAATTAACTAATTAATTTAGATTTATTTGTGAATTAAAAATAATTTTCAGAATTAAAATAATAATTTTTAGAATTTTCAGAAATTAAAAACGAATTTTTATAATAAAAATAAATAGGAAATATGATTTTTAAACATTTTTAAAACGGAAATCCAATTTTTGCAAAGTCTGGAAACTACAGGGACCAAACTGCATCGTTTTCAAAACTGCAGGGACCAAACTGCAATTTTGCAGTCCAGTCGACGGAAAAATTCGGGGATGGCCGGAGAACACGTTCCCGGCGTCCTCATCCCACCAACACCTCCAGATCACATCTACAGGTTACCAAGAACACAACCATGCAATCAAAACAACCTAACAATCCCTGAGTTGGCCGGAATTTGGCCGTGAAATTTTCCAGTTTCCGGCGAACATCGAAAAACTTCAAAACACAACTCCCTTCTCTACAGACCTCGTTGGTTCATGAAACTTATACGACTAGATTGCAAATTTCACAGAGAACACAACCCACTATAACACAACATCAATCTATCACAGAATAAGAAACCCCCAAATTTCAATTAAGAACATTCATACGGGTTATAAATCCTAATTTTAAAATTCGAAAATCAAACTCAAATTTGAACATGTTATTGAACTCCAAATCAGACGTATGACATATGAAAATCATCAGGAAAACAAGCTCTACAACATGCAATCATCAAATCATACAAACAATCATCCGAACAAAAATTCATATTTTTAATAAAATAAATTCAAAAATAAATAAATTTTTAGAAAAATAACCTTGATTTCTGCAGGTGTATGGATTACAGAATCTGGTAGAGCTCTTCAAGACCTTCAGATTGGTTACTCGAGCTTTCTAAACCGAATTCAATAACACCTCCAAATGCTTGTTTGATTCTTAGAACAGTTTTAGGAAATTAGGGTTTTTCTCTGAAAATTATATAATTATCTGTCTGCAAATGATTTTGATATGAAATAAATTACGGTAAAAGGCTATTTATAATTACGGAAAATTAGTATCCCGTTGGATCATTCTGGATATAAAACGGTACGTTTATTTGTAAAAACTGATCCAAACGGTATCGGTTTTCGGGATAATTATCCAAATCAGTACAATTTATACTGCGATCTTGGTCTCAGCGCCTGGTTACACGTATTATGAAGTGATAATTGTGATAGTTTAATAAAAAGCTCCCGTTTATCGAAAATACGGGTTTTATTGATTTACCGAAACGAATATTGTATCGAAAATGTTGCGCCGGGACCCGCGCAGGACAAACCGTACGCCGGATCGAAAAAGTCGAAACATGGAAAATGCTCGGAATATTACAATTAGGTTAGGAAGGAGTTCTCGAAAGAGTTTCGGGTTCCAAAAACGTAACAACGGTTGACGTCGTTTGGTTCCCGTTTTTATAAAATATATTTTAATTACCCGGAAAAAGATTTTAGAAATTTCATATGATTCTTATAAATCCATAAACCAACATAAAAATAATTAGGAAGATATGACAATTATCTATATTTTATTTTGGACATATAAAAATTAAAATACTCCATTAATATTATTCTTGAATATTCAAGTACAGATAACACTTAACAATTAGCTCACAGAATAGATACTGAACACACATAATAATTATATAATAGCAAAAATAATTACACGATATATCCCGGATATTACAACTTTGGATGCTAGTTTTCTTATTCATGAAGCTATACTCTTGTTTTGTACTTGGTTTATTATTTATTCGGTATAAAGACTACGTTTATTATACCATGCTTTCATCAGAACCCACATTGATGATGAGTCCGATTATGAGCTAATCGTTATCGTGGGGTTCTAGCGGATTTATTTATGGATTTTTTTAGTTAATTTGTTTCGATGTCTTAGTGTGTGGTGATTGTATGATAACCTAGTATTGGTTGTGCTTATTCGTCTTATGAGCGTCACGAACTAATCAGATAGCGTGTTAATCTCTAATGAAGTGACGGTGAATTTAAGGATTTAGAACTTGCCATGCTAGCATAGGTTCATGTGTTATTGTTATGCATGATTCGTAGGTAATTTTAACCATCTTACTAGCCCTATGTAATCACGATAGATAACTTGTGCACTAAACCATCATGTTGTCAATATATATAGATATATAGGGTCTCAATATACTTGGTGTCTATTCAGCTTCTATCTCTTTTGTGGATGTCTGATAGTATGTTATTCGTGCAATGAAAGTTGGCGTTTATCAGTTTCGTGTTATCTGATTAGTGTTATCACCATTACATGCTAAGGTTAAGAATAATAAGGCTATTGAATGAAGTATTTAATGAAGTTAGAATCCCATGTTTGTGTCATATATTATTCAACTCTCTTTAATCTCTTAGTTAATGTTCTTTAGTATAACTCTCAATAGTTAATCGTAGTTATAATCAACTCAAATTGTTATTCGTCTTAGCATTGAATAATAGCAATATTATTGTTGCATAAGTGCATAAATCATAAATTTAACCTAAACCGGTCTCAGTGGGAACGAACTAGAAAGAATTCTATATTACTTGTGAACGCATATACTTGCATGAATATTAGCGCGTGTTTAGCCCTAACAAGTTTTTGGCGCCGTTGCCGGGGACTCGGTGTTAACTTTTAGTTTATGTGTTTGTCATCAGTGATCGTTAAAGTTCATTGACTCGGAAATTGTTACTTACCTACTCTTTTCCTTCTCGTGTTTCAGGTACTCTAGCGAGCGTGTATGCATCCGCGTTCGCGGGCTCGTAAGAGAAATCTGGATCAAGCCGAGGAGGAAGTTGTAATGGTTCGAAGGGAAGTCTTTGAGGACGAAGAGAAAGTTGAGGAACCAGCTTTAGTAGTGATGGGAGATCAAGCAGAAATTCTGAAGGCTTTGATGGACTATTCTCAGCCTAAGATCAATGATATTTACTCAAGCATCATCAGACCAGCCATCTCGGCTAACACTTTTGAGATCAAGTCAAGCATGATTCAGATGATACATAACTCAATTCAGTTTGGGGGTTCTCCTACAGAATCATAACTCAAGTCAAGCATGATTCAGATGAAAAATCTGAATTGAAGGAGTTGAGGCTCATGTGCAAGAGCCAGGTTATTTCTATCAAGATATTGGAGAATCAGATTGGGCAGATTGTTAATGCATTTCTGAATCGTCAACCTGGCACGCTTCCTAGCGATACTGAAGTGCTAGGCAAGAAGGAAGATAAGGAGCATGTTAAAGCAATTACATTCAGGTCTGGTAAGGTACCTAATCCTAAAAAAGCTAAGACTCCAGAATCTGAAGTTGTGGCTGAAGAAGAAGTGCAGAAGGAAGCAGAAGTGGAACCAAGGAAGACTACTGTTGAGCACACTCCTCCCGAGGGTAATATAGGTGAGAAACAGATCTATCCTCCACCTCCCTTTCCTAAAAGGCTATAGAAGAAAAAGCTGGATAAGCAGTTTGAGAAGTTTTTGGAGGTGTTCAAGAAACTTCATATCAAGTTACCTTTCGCTGAAGCTCTTGAACAAATGCCTTGTTACACGAAGTTCATGAAAGGTATTCTCTCTAGGAAAGTGAAGCTTGATGACTTGGAAACCGTTGCTCTCACGGAGGAATGCATTGTTGTTTTGCAACAGAAGTTGTCTCTGAAGCTTAAAGATCTTGGAAGCTTCATTATTCCTTGCACAATTGGAAAAGTGTCATTTGACAAATGTTTATGTGACTTGGGAGCTAGCCTCAATCTGATGCCCTTGTCAATCTTTAAGAAGTTGGACTTACCTGATCCAAAACCTACTTATATGACTTTACAGTTGGCCGACCATTCCATTATATATCCACGAGGTATTGTGGAGGATGTCTTGGTCAAGATGGATAAACTCATCTTCCCTGCTGATTTTATAATTCTTGATTTTGAGGAGGATAAGAAGATTCCCATAATCTTGGGAAGACCTTTTTTGGATACTGGCCGAACCTTGATAGATGTGCAGAAAGGTGAGCTCACCATGCGTGTGCTGGATCAGGATGTAACTTTTAATGTGTTCAATGCCATGAAATTCCCTACGGAAAATGAGGAGTGTTTTAAGGTGTAGATGGTCGATTCTGTGGTTACTTCTGAACTTGATTGATTGTTAAGGTCTAATGCCTTAGAAAAGGCCTTGTTGGGGAATTCTGATAGTGAAGATGATGAAGGTGATGAGCATTTGCAATATTTGAATGCTTCTCCCTAGAAGAGAAAGATGGATATACCTTTGGAATCTCTTGGGTTGGAGGAGCTAAAAAGTTCTGTAAAGCGCCTCAAGTCTTCTATTGAGGAAGCTCCTCCTCTTGAGCTTAAGCCTTTACCTGAACATTTGAGGTATACATTTTTAGGTGATGCATCTACTTTGCCTGTTATTATTGCATCTGACCTTTCAGGTAGCAACGAGGAAAAGCTTTTGAGAATTCTTAGAGAATTCAAGTCGACAATTGGTTGGACTATAGCAGATATCAAGTCGACAATGTGTTTTTAGGTGGTATTTGTTAGTGTTTGTGCCCTAGAGACAACACTATTATGTTTATATTATAAAATATTTGGATTATTAATTATGATTATATGGATTAGTCTTTAGTAATTTATTATATCTTTATTTTCTGCGATAAGATGTTAGATTAATAAATGTCCTTGGAATATGATATGTAAATCTATATCTCTAAGTACGTGACTTAGAAATGAGATTATGAGAATAGTATTGATATTCCTAAAGGTCCCTAGTCAAGTATTATTGTTAAGGGATGATAATAAATATATTGAGACTAGTGTATTTGTTGGCTGATGATCACATCTCATTGATCATAGGTATGGTGATACTAAAGTCAAAACACAGGCACATGTATTAAATACATGGTGATGGATTGACCCGTTGTGAGATACTACATGTTTATAGTGTCATAATTTAATCTCACAGTGATAATGATGTATTGGTCCTTTGACCTGAAATCATTATATTTCTATACGAGAATTAATATATTTTGATACTATTGAAAGTTATCCTTGACCGGGTAATAATAAAAGTAGACATTGGGTACATTATGAATAGTATGAGAAATATGAATGATCTAGATGGGATTTAGCCCTCCTTTATTAAAGAAATAATATTATTGGCCTCTTGATTGAGTAAGACTATAAAATGCATGGTCGTGCTCAAATACTGATTTGTTTAATAGTTTACTCATTGATCAAGGAAAGAAGGATTGAACATTAACAGTGGATGACACAATGCATGCCTCGAGTTTGATCTATAATATAAGGCTAAAGGGATTATATTACATTTTACATTATTCACGAAAGGTTTAATTGATCACCGATTTAATTATTAATACTTGGGTAACAATGATGTATTACTAGATGTCGCTCATTGTTTATGATTTTAAATTAGATTTAAAATTATTGCAAACGTAATAATAACCTAAAGGGTCGCACAAAGAATGATTGGAGGAATATTTAATTTAAATTTGGGATTTAAATTAAATGTAAGTAATTCGAATTATTTGTTATTAATTAAGTGTGACTTAATTAATTAAATAGGAAATTCGAATTTAATTTAAATCCGAAATTAAGTTATTGGATGATTAAGTGATAATAATACAAAAATTAGAATTTCGAATTTAATAATAATAACAACTCTAATTTAGTTTAGGGTTGGAGGCCCATTAACTCTTGCCTATATAATATCTCTTTCTAATAGAATTAGGGTTACACGTTTTATTTGATAAAACATAAACCCTAGCAGCTGGAAGAGAGATAGAGAGAGCAAGAAGGCGGCCTCAAGAACATGCTAGTACACACCCATCCTCCGGGCGATCATTCGTGTGGATACCTTCAAGGCGTAGAACGTTCCAGCGACGGGCTACGTGGTGATCATTCAAGACCTCCATCTTTCCATTAACGTAAAGCTTCTTAAGGTAAAACATCTATTCTCCGTAATTATCCGTTCATTATACATACATCCTGCGATAGAGCTTCGCAAATTTTATTTTTTTTTCATTGCGTTTTTATGCTCGAATCCCTAACAGTATCACTGTGGTACCAAATGAGAAGAATAAGCTTATTCCTACAAGAACAGTCACAGGGTGGAGAGTTTGCATGGATTATAGAAAGCTGAACAAGGCTACAAGGAAGGATCACTTCCCTCTTCCTTTCATTGATCAGATGCTTGATAGATTGGTTGGGCATGATTACTACTATCTTCTGGATGGCTATTCGGGTTATAATTAGATTTGTATCGCTCCAGAAGATCAAGAGAAGACTACATTCACATGTCCTTTTGGTACTTTTGCATTCAGGAGAATTTCTTTTGGGCTATATGGAGCACCAACCACTTTTCAGAGATGCATGATGGTTATCTTCTCTGATATGATTAGAAATAATGTAGAAGTGTTCATGGACGATTTCTCGATCTTTAGAACTTCTTATGATGAATTCTTGCACAATCTTGGGTTGGTGTGGATACCTTCAAGGCGTAGATCATTTCAGCGATGGGATACATGGTGATCATTCAAGACCTCCATCTTTCCATTAACCTAAAGCTTCTTAAGATAAAACATCTATTCTCCGTAATTATCCATTCATTATACATAGATCTTGCGGTAGGGATTCCAAAATTTTATTTTTCCGTTTCATTTTTATGCTCGAATCCCTAATAATGGCATCAGAGCTATGTGTATAATAGGATAATTTGGTTATGTGTTTTACAGTTTTTCGATATATTAAGCATGAATCAGATCTGCCATGTATGTATGTGATACGATTTATATGTGAGATGTAATATGCATGCTTTTATGTTGATTAATGATCGAGCTAATTATGTAGAGCTTTCTGGATATTCACGTGATGTTTATGCATATAATGATATGAGCACATAATAAATTTGCCATGACTAATCAGTATGCGATTTGTATGTTATGCATGGTGTCTGGTTTATAGATAATGATCTAATTTGTTGGACAGATGGTGTGTTGACATGATCTGTGGAACGGGGTATGTTCAATATGTGTATGATACATGCTTCCGGAACTGCATATGATGTAGTAGAGGCAAAGACTGGTTCAAATATGATATGTTGTTCCGAAATTGAGATTTTTGTACATGACTGGTCTTCCGACCCCAGCCAGGGTGTGCCACCCCCGAACCTCCGTGTTGGTGAGACTGCGTAGCTGTATGAACAGTTACGTTATAACTCAACACAATAACAATACTAGAACAGGACAGGTTAATAATACTACGTCTACACAAGAAATCAGGAAGAATGAAGATAAGGCAAATACAAAGAATCAGAAGATTAGAAGAAAGCCTGAAGTCTGTTTACAGGTCACTGAAAGAAGTTCATTAATATGTTCATGCCTCAGTGAAGAATAAAGTTTAAAGACAGGAGTTCATTTATATGTATAAGCGTCAGTGAAGAACAGTGAATGAAGTATTCAAGATTGTATTAGCAATAAAGACATTGTCTATAAAGTACCAGAAAGGATTCCAGTGAAAGTACATTTGTTAGTTGACAGTCAGTGTTAGAAATAATGGATATTCAACCAATCTGTATCAACTCAGAAACACAAGTTAAATTGAATTAGGTTATCTCAATGCTAGTTGTTTGTGAACCAGACCAGTGCACCAAACATCAGTATACAAGAAGGGAGTTTAATTTAATTATAGAAGAAGGTGTTGATACATTGAAGAATGGTTTGACAAGAGCCAAAATATTTTAAGTCATGACAGCTCTCTCTACCTGTCGCCACAGAAGCTGTAACCACAGAGAAACCGCTCTAAGGTAACTCTGTCGCCACAAAGTTTTGTCGCCACAGAGAAGGCACAAGTGACTCTGTCGCCACAGAGAAGGCACAAGGGAAACTCTATCGCCACAGAGCTGTCGCCACAGAGAAGGCACAAGGGAAACTTTGTCGCCACAGAGCTGTCGCCACAGAGAAGACAAGTGACTATGTTGCCACAGAGCTGTCGCCACAGAGAAAGCACAGGGGATGTTGGTCGCCACAGAGCTCAGTCATCATAGAAATGTTATTCATTAATTTTATTGCATCAAATGAAAAGGATTTTGTGGACACAAGATTGCCACCTGTCCAATGAATTTGAAGTCTACATAGAGAAGCAGAATAAATAACAAGATATTATTATTATTGTTAGAAATTTTGTTCATCTTCTCTCTCACGAGAGCTGATGAAAATAAAAAAAACAAAGAGAATACAGAGAAGCTCAGTACATTGATATCCGTTTAACTTCTCACCGGAGTAACGTTATAATGCCCGATTTATCTCTTGTATATTCATAGGGGCATTATAATCGTTACCCGGTAATTAAATCCTTAGACAAACAAAAGCTAGATCATTGTATAGGATTTGATTTGTAAATCTTTGTAGTAGCTAGGAACTTTGTTGTTTTTAGATTGTAGCCGGTTAATTTATTTACCGGAGTGTAGCAACACCCTCGAGGATTTATATACGAATATATATTTCCCCGAATATCTTGTGTTCCTCGTTTTTATCGTTCCAAACACTATTCCTCTCAAGAACACGAAACACTAACCGAGCACTAAATATTTTATCCGCTAAAAATTCGAGAGAATTTTTAATTTAGTGATTATCGTATTCAACCCCCCCCCCTTCTACGATAATTCGGGACCTAACAACTGGTATCAGAGCTGACTGATTGATACACAAATCAGGATCCTTAAATAGATTATTTTATTAATTTGATTTTACTTTAATTTATTTTATAAATTTGATTTAGTAAATTTATTTTATAAATTTAATTTAAATGAATTTATTATTTAAACTTGAATAAGTTTATTTTATGAATTCAATTTAAATAAATTTATTTTATTAATATGACTTAAATAAATTTATTATTTAAATTTTAGTAAATAAAATTATTAATTTGAATTATCTTTCGGATGTAGCTGCCAGATTTGTTTGGGTATTTAGCTGCCATTTTTAATTCACTTGGCAGCTTCAGTTTCTGTACATTTGCTTGAAGTCACCTTAGCTAGTTGATATGTTGTTTGCACGAGAAACCAAAAAAAGTTACACCAGCCTCCTGGAAATATGTGTTTTACACGCATAGGTAGTTGCCAGTGAACGGGCTGTTTTATGGCGCATGTTTCACACGCGCCTGGCGAAAAAAGGAGACATAGTTGAATTGCAGTGTCACGCGCGGAATTGGCTAGCTGAGTTGCCATGTGCGGGAAAAAATCAACAGGTAACTCGAGACCTGATTTTGTCGCCACAGAGTCGCACGTCGCCATAGGCAGAGAAACAATGAAGTCGGCGCATTCAGTCAAAGGCGGCGTAGTTTTCTCCTTCTGTAGGTTTTGTTGTCGCCACAGCCATGAGACGAATTAAAAACTAAGGTAGCCTGTTGTTAACACCTGGTCACCATAGAAGTCAGGAGTCGCCACAGACATTTGTAACCCCAAAACTAATTATTTCTGATTTATTTATTTTTTCATAAAATTTAAAATTCTTAAATTTAAATTTTTCTTAAATAATAATTTACGTTTGATTTAATTTTTAAGAAAATTCGAAATTCTTGAAAATTAACTTTCTCATAATTATTTATTTTTGATTAATTTATTTTCTAAGAAAATTAAAAATACTGAAAATTTAAACTTTTCTTAAATATTAAATTAAGGGTACTCAAGGATTGGTAGACTCAGGATTCCTCCGGGCTTTTAAAGTGGATTTTAATCTTTTGAAGAAAACGAAGACCATGTGCTATTCAGACGGAAATTTTCCGAACACGGAAATTATAGATAATGGTTTTCTTACTCCAAGGGAATTAATTTCAAGACCTACAAAAGAAAATTGTGGATCTTTCTCAAAGGCTTACTCCATAGGATACCACTGGGTTTTCAGATGCAGGGAATGAATGAAATTTTTACGGGTACAATTTTTCTCGGAGAATTTAAGACAACTCTATGATTTCAGATTATACAGTCACACAGTGGTTTGTACCAATGTTATATTTATCTGGGAATTAATGAGATCATACAAGCAGGAATTGTGGAGGTCAGAGGGAACAGGAACTGTGGAGGTCAGAGAGAATAGTGGGGACAAACAAACATCTCGGTTACATGCAGTATTGTTGGAACCTCAGGACAGAATGTAAGAGTTACTGATAGCTGAATCAGAAGAAGCTCAGGTAGAAGTACTTGAGGGACTGGACGTCAGGGCAGTGTTTCACTTGTCAGGGAAGTTTGGTCGCATCAGATTCACAAGGAGTACATAAGCTATATCCAAGGTTCAAGCCTATCTATTCTGAAGCAGGGATTCTTACAGATTCAGTTCAAGAGGTGATTACAGACTGAGGTTGGAACAGATACAATATTTGATAGCTACAGTTATGACAAGACATATGTGTCAAGTAACTATCAGGGGTTTTGCTACAACAGTACAAGAAGCTTGACAAACAAGGATAAGTAGGGATTCAGTTGAAGAGCCGAGACAAAGGAGGAATGTTTTCTTAGGGAAGCAGCCAGTCAAAACTTATAGTGCATGGGAAAGAGTTGGGATGGATCAGATGACGAGAATCATGAATATCTTGCTTTCATAGCAATCTCTGAAGATGGTCCAACTCACATATCTCAGGTTTCAAATTCTTGAACCATTGAAATATTTTGTTCTCAATATTCAATGCATGATAAGATCTTAGTGTTTAAATGTTTAACACTCGCACAAGCATGATAGCATCATACATAGATAATGTTGAACTAGTTCACTAGATTATTTTTCTGGTAACTAGGATTGATGTTTACTTGTGCATGTTACTTTAGATGATCTTAAATATGTGTTTGAATATTTGTTGAACATGATTAATTGCTTTAGTGAGATAGATGTTTTCCAGCATATAAGACCTTTGTTTTTGCTTATTCTCTGTATCCTATTATAATATGATTTGCTCATTTATTCTGAATTGTTTGTTAAGATGTATTAGTTTATTATTGGATTGAGATAGCTAGATGAGATTTATCAACATGATTGGACTAAATAGAATTAATGATTTATTTGTTAATTATGTTTGTTCCATATCATGCCTATCTTGCTTAGTTCTTATGTGTAATGTTTCTGAATGAATGCCATGTATTCTTAATTCAATGATTGCTTATATTTATGCCATGAATGCATCTCTTAGTACTTGCATTAATTGTAGAAAAAGCATGGTTAGGAAGGATTACAATAGGGCAAAGACTGCTAGTCCTCCTTATGTAAGGTTGGAACCATTTTTCCCCTAGCCTAGAGACAAATCTGTCAAGGGCAGTAAAATGGAGAAAATGGTCAGTCAAAGATAAGCATTAGCATGATAAGGTTGCAGCTGTTGTTATCTTTGTTTATAATAAATATCTCTAATCCATCTGGACCCAAACTGATAAGTTGGGTACCAAGAACTGTTAATCCATTTGTGAGTGCAGGACATAACAGGTCAATTGATTCATATGCATACTTGGTAATTCATACTCAAGGCATCTGATCAAAGAAAGAGCCTCATAATCAAATGTGACTGCCAAAAGCTATTCCATCAATAATCTTTGAAGATGACAGCAAAGGTTTTCATTACAGGACAAGCTATACATATAAAGGGATATCATCATGAATTAAACAATTGGTATCACTGATAACAACTAATTATTGGTGTCACTAATAACAATTGAAGCAACTTCCTTACTGAAGAATCAAGGCACAAATCCTCTTATCAGACAGTTCTGCATTAAAGGACAAAAATGTCAATTCAATGAAGGATTAGTGTCTCATCTAAAGCAGGAAGATTGAGAAGCTTGCTCTGATTAAGAGTAAGTTAGAAGCTCTCACCCTTGAACATCAACACAAGGAACTCTTTTGTAAAAAGGGTTTAGTGAGAGGACTGCCTCATCTGGAATTTAGAAGATGATAAATGTGAGGCATGTCAAAAAGGGAAGTCAAAGACAACATCATATCAAAGTAGAGATATACCTTAGTGATGGTGGTTGACTACTCTTATTAAATAAAGTTGTTGTTCGTGTGTTCTCAAGACAAGACATCACAGATGGTGATTGATCATATCAGGAGATCAAAATGGAAGCAACTGTAGAGACATTTTCAGCACTGGGAGCTCCGTGTTAAAATGGAGTGGTACAAAGGAAGAACCAGAACTTGGTTAAAGCTACAAGGAGAATATCAAGCTAATCAAGACTTTCTAAATACCAAAGGGCTGGAGCAGTCAATACAGTTTGCAACAAGTAAGATCAAGCCTTGATCGGGATGTATATATAAAGATCACTAATGAGTTAATGGCCAACAGAAGCAAACACTGGATAACCTCAAAGTGTTTGGAGAGAATGTTCTACAGTTAGGATATTTTCCATGGCTACTCAGTGGAGTCTACAACCTACAGGGCATTTGTGGTTGATCAACAGAAGATGATTGAAAGTTTAAGTGCACAGTTCAACAACTCAATGCTCCAAGCTGTTAAAGGAGAAATTAATGGTATTGATGATTCATATCCAAGCAGTGGAATGGCAGTGTATAATACAACTCATTAATTCAATGAAGCCAGTCAGCAAGGGTAAGGATTTTTAGGAAATCCCAGCAACAGCTTAGTGCGAGAAATAGAAGGATCAACTAGTCAGACACAACACCACATTGAAAATTCAGAGGACACAACAAGAATATATCTGCTGAGACAAAGGGTTTGATGTCAAGTCTATTCCCAGAGTCTAGTTCTTAAGTGATCCAGATGGTGGAGTAATGATTAGTAGGGCTACTGAGTATAGATGAGTATCTCTCTAGTTTTCTATCTAAGGAAGAAACTAAGAAAGTAACAGAAGCTCTGATAGATCTAGATTGATTGGGTGATTGTAAAGCAAGATGAACTCAATCAGTCAGCAAGTAGATTGTAGGGAAGCTGGTATCCAAACCAAATGACAAATTTGTAATTGGTACTAGGATAACCAGAAGTCAATAATGGATGACAATGGCATTGTTACGAGTGACAAGGCCAAACTGGATGCTAGGTTATTATCTGGAAGCAGTATCTGATAGGAAGCACCAGTGACAAGACTTGAGGATATTATGACATATCAAGCACCTGATGCATATTCTACCTGGAATTGGACTCTGGTAAGTGTGTATAAGTGCACTCCTGGTTGGTGAGTCAAAAGAGGAAGTCAATGCAAAATAGTTCATGGACTTTGCAATAGCAGATCAATTGAACTCTGTATATCTCTTCTTCACAAGCTCATTTCAGTTGGTATGAACTAGTATATTACTCGAGCAATCGTCAAGGACATGGTATGGCACTCTAACTGAAGTTATAGTTAAATATGAACTAGTAGAGTCGTCATATTAATAACTCTCTTATCACTAGACACAAACATAATGTTATATATGTGCTCTGATATAATGATAATGTTATATGTTGGTCTACTGACAAAAACTTGTGCAAGATTATTTGCTAAGTAATTGCAGAGTAGGTATGGAAGAGCATATTAGATAGGTTACAATTCTTTTTGGAATTACTTCAAGCAAGCCATTAGGATAATTCTTTTAGGAGCTCAAGCAAGCCAAAAGAACAATTCTTTTAGGAGCACGAGTAAACCAAAAGGATGATGGCAATACAAGTAAGTATAAGGATCTTCTGAAGATGTAAAATTTAGAAGATTCTGAACATGCCAAGACTACTGACCAACAGAAACCACTAAAGCTTGATTAGTGCAACTCAGGTATAATGAAAAGCTATAGAGGTATGACGAGCTCACTCTTTTACTCAAATGCTAATAGACAACATGTAATGTTCTCAAGATGCCAAAGTGCAAGGTTCCAAGTGGATCCTAGAGAATCCAATCGTATAGCTATTAACAAGACTATTAGATATCTTAAGGGACTATCAACTCTTGGAGTAAAGTACCCTAAAGATATTATGCTTAACATGTTTGGCTATATAGATATAGATTATGCAAGTTGTAAGAAAGATAGGAGAAGTATCTCTGAAGCTGTCAACTTAAGTGACAGGAGAAGCATCTCAGGAAGCTGTCAACTTCGTGGAAGAAGATTGATTTCTTGTTATGATGAGAAACAACCTCAAATCCAACAACTTTGTGAACACTCTATGACAAGGCACCTTCATACCAGGTATCATTTAATTCGAGAGCATGTCTTTCAGTCTAAGAGTTACTTGTAGAAACATTTATTAAATCACTTGATAAAGTTAATTTTTCAAGACTGGTTTGTAAGTGTGGGATATAATTTATTGCATATTAGTTGGAAATCCCATCTGTAAGGAATTCTTAATATAAGTTCACAAGTATTAAATCTTCAATATTTAAAGGACTTGTGAATTTATCACTAATCCAGTACCTCGTACTTAGTGCTAATATCTTGATTATCATGATTACAATGTCAGATACATTTGTGGTAGTTAAGTATTATAGCGTTAAGTTTGAATATTATTTTAATTGATTTAAATTATGACTGTAGACAATTTCATTCCATATTAGTCTCATAATATAAATAATATTAAAATAATATGCAGCATAGTTATTTGTATCAAGTATGAATAATTATGATACTTTTAGTATTAGTGATAATATTTAGAATTTTTGTTCTAAGTAATCAATGCTTATTTCTAAAATCACTGATAATGAAAGTTGAAGTATTTTCTAAGTCATGTGTATAAAACTCTCAATATTTTATATGCTTAGAAAGTATTTCTAAAAATTTCTAATTATCTAGAGAGTGATTGCCATGTATATAAGTCATATATCCTATTGGTGATTATTCAAGGATAATTATGAAAACATTTAAGTGCTAATATCTAACTCATAGATATTTAGTATTTATTTATTTAATATTTATTTTGGGTAGTTTGGATTATGGAAATTGAAGCAATTCAATAATTTTATTTGCTCCATAATTCAAACTAACTTAAAATAAATAAGCAGCATGAGTGATTATAACTAAATCTGTCAACAATTGATATCTAGTATATTGATTGTAACTTATGTGTTATAAGTTAATCATGACATTTTGGTTTTAGTGAATTTAGCAATGCTTATATCTCAAGAATTTACTGAAATCAGAATCATGTTTGTAGCATGATTAGTTGTGTGCTAATTTTTGACTTATATCAGTTAATGATATTTAGTTAAGAGTTCAAGTATGAACTAATTGTGAAGTAGTATTTTTGACATTACTTACAACTCCTCTAAGTAATCAATGTTTATCCGCAGTCACTTATACTAATATAAAAAGTGTAAAAATATCTCTTGAAGTACAACTATGGTCAATGAAGATTTTGCTTTATTAGAAGTAACTATATGTTGTTCACCTAGAAAATTTTTTATACTTATTTGCAAATTCATAAACACTTTGATAATAGATGCAATACTCAATCGATCAAAGTATATGGAACTTAGAATATTTTTCTAAGATTGCAAACAAGTCAATGTTGGTTAATGTTGCTTTATTTATCGAACCAATATTGTTTGAGATATTATAGTTGTTTGGAGTTAACAATTGTATGATATATGAAATTGAATGCTGATATCTTTCTGATAGATAATTGGTATTTAATTCATTGATATCTTATTTTAATGTTTAAAATAGGATGCAACATAATTATTGGTATCCAAAGTACTTGACAAGTATCAGTCAATGATATATTGTTAATATTTTGTTGCAGATAATTGTGAGATTTTAAGTTCTAGTGAATTTATATGAGTTGCTATATCTGAAAGATTCACTATAATTTGAAATTAGAAGCATAGTCAGTCTTATTAAGATTATTTATCAATACACAATGTTGTTGATTGTAATTTTATAAAGATAGATTATGGAGCTTTTGATATGAATGAGAATTGCTTCGACTTTACCCTAAGTGATCAATGCTTTTTCAAAAACTCATTCACATTGAAAGACAAAATCTTTCTTTCTCTTCTTAATACTTCTAGGGCATCAATCTGTGTCTTATCAAATCACTTATCTTTTTAGGCATAAAAATAGACTTGTGCACTCGAACAGTTTTAAGAGAAAAACAAACTTCTTTCTATATTGGTGATTTCTTATTTAATTAAAATCTTTTGGAAATACCTATTGTACATCATTTCTCTCAAAAAGATTAAATGCATAATTTTCATTCATTATAGATCTTAAGTGCATTTTATCTCTATATTGCCATATGTTTTGTGATACAGGTTCAGCCTCCAATGGCATTCTTTCATTTGATAGTCATGAGGTTGAAAACCCACAACTTTTATCCCAGACTGTAAAGACAAACACAAAAACAGAACCAACTAACACTCTCTTACCACTAAAATGAAGTATGAATGAGCGTGAGGGAGAAAGTGCCTTAGTGCACCACATAAGGAAGGTTCTGAAGTCAACCCAGCAGCTCTCTCTCCTACAAAGTTGAAATAAATCAAAATTGAGACAACTGTTAGCCCCCATACATCTTCTCAAAAAGATGTAATGGATGAAAAGGCACAAAACAGTTACTAGATTCATCCTCTCAACAGGGCGCATCTATTGAAATTCGCCTGTCGGCCGGGGTATCTGATGTAGTGTCACCACCTCAAACATAAACAATTCTTGATGCACAAGGAAAGGTTACACACACAAAGGATGAGTTGAAGGAAACAAGAGTTTCGACCATTTTACGGTCAGAATCGATTGTTCAAGGTTCTTTAATGGACCAATTGCCTTTACAGGTGTTAGGAGAGGATACTGATCCAATAGCCATATGTCAGTGGTCAGTGTCTACCTCCCCAGGACTAATAAACCTGGATGTATCTGCGGATAGTGGATCTGATATAGGTGCAGATCGGCAACTTGTTGACAATGATTCAGATATTACCTGATGAGTCACAAAGAAATGTCTTCACAGACATTAGAAGGAAACTTTGATCTTTATGCTAAATTCTTTGGATCATTGTTTACCTTCCCAGAGTTCAAATCTGGAACCCTAAAAGGGAAACTAGCAACTTGTAGATTATGACTCAGATTCATCTGACGAGTCTTAAAAGGATGGGGATTTGCGGACTCCCATTGCACCACCTGTGACCTCCTTAAGGATGGCTAAGGTGATTTTTCTTGCAGGTGCAACTGGATTTTGGAGCTATGAAAGGAGTGATACACTTGTGAGAATTAGTGTAAAAATGAGTGGAGAGAAGAGTGAAATACTTGTGAGGTACACGAAATAGAATCACACACTCACAGTGAGGAAGAAAGACAGAAACACCATATCCCATTCCCTATCCCTAAACATGGTTCTTGATACTTCGGGTCTCGATTCTGTTTATGATTGGAACTTAACTCTTAGGAACCTAACATTTACAGATTGGATTAGAATACTTCGGGACCTTTGGGAGCTAACAATTGATAACTATTGGTGATCTCACATTTGGGAGGTATAAGGAGTTGGGAAGATTGGTGAACATGATGATCAATAGTGAAGTCATTCTTGCAGCATTTAAAGGGACATGGTTGATCAGACTCTGACTTTTTATTTCTTTTCCAACCAAGTAACATATGAGAACTCCTTCAGACAACAACATACATTCCTTCTCTAAGGGGGAGATAAAAGCTTATATAATAGTTTGGAGGATTCCTCAACTAAGGGGGAGAAATAGCAGGGAGGAGAAAAAGGTAAAGCACATGTACATCACACAACATCAAAAGAAGTGGTTTGGTTCATCACAATTCTTCATAAGGGGAGAAGCTGTTTTCCAAAAGGGGAATATCATTAGTTCTTATCTGCGGATCCTATTGTACGGGAGAGGTGGTAGACGAAGGTGATCTCCTTTAAGCAGTTGATTCTGATAGGGGGAGAAGTAAGAGAGATATGCGCTTCTCAACAGGAAATGTGGTTTGTACAAAAGAAGCTGCTGATGATTACTTCAAGACTGAGAAGTATTATCTGGTAGAGATTTGAAGAACCAAGGAAATGAAGATGAAACTACTTGAAGATCAGTTCAGTGCTAGAGGAACAAGCATCTTTCATTTCAGTTACTCGAGAAATCTGGAAATGCAGTATTTGATCCAGAAAACCAGTAGCATTATTTACAAGTCTTGGTACATTACTTTTTCTAGTTGTTAGTTGAGTTATCCTCTCTATTTAATTTGTTTGTTAAGTTTAACAATCAAATAGGGGGAGATTGTTGGTGAGACTGCGTAGCTGTATGAATAGTTACGTGATAACTCAACATAATAACAACATTAGAACATGACAGGTTAATAATACTACGTCTACACAAGAAATCAGAAAGAATGAAGATAAGGCAAATACAAAGAATCAGAAGATTAGAAGAAAGCCTGAAGTCTGTCTGCAGGTCACTGAAAGAAGTTCATTAATATGTTCATGCCTCAGTGAAGAATAAAGGTTAAAGACTTTCAGGGTTTCAGAAATGATGAAGATTTAATGTATAAAGTGCTACTAGAAGATTTCAGTGTATTGGCATTGATTGAAGATTGACCGTGTATGAAGCATAGGAATCTGAAGAATTGAAGACAGGGTATAGACAAAAGTTAAAGAAGATAACTGCAGTCTTGAAGCCATGCTCACTGACAGGAGTTCATTTATATGTACATGCGTCAGTGAAGAGCAGTGAATGAAGTATTCAAGATTGTATTAGCAATGAAGACGTTGTCTAAAGTACCAGAAAGGATTCCAGTGAAAGTACATTTGTTAGTTGACAGTCAGTGTTAGAAATAATGGATATTCAACCAATTTGTATCAACTCAGAAACACAAGTTAAATTGAATTAGGTTCTCTCAATGCTAGTTGTTTGTGAACCAGACCAGTGCACCAAACATCAGTATATAAGAAGGGATTTTAATTTAATTACAGAAGAAGGTGTTGATACATTGAAGAATGGTTTGACAATAGCCAAAATATTCTAAGTCATACCTGTCGCCACAGAAGCTGTAACCACAGAGAAACTGCTCTAAGGTAACTCTGTCGCCACAGAGTTTTATCACCACAGAGAAGGCACAAGTGACTCTGTCGCCATAGAGCTGTCGCCATAGAGAAGGCACAAGGGAAACTCTATCGCCACAGAGCTGTCACCATAGAGAAGGCACAAGGGAAACTCTGTCGCCACAGAGTTGTCGCCACAGAGAAGACACAAGTGACTCTGTCGCCACAGAGCTGTCGCCACAGAGAAAGCACAGGGGATGTTGGTCGCCACAGAGCTCAGTCACCATAGAAATGTTATTCATTCATTTTATTGCATCAAATGAAAAGGATTTTGTGGACACAAGATTGCCACCTGTCCAATGAATTTGAAGTCTACATAGAGAAGCAGAATAAATAACAAGATAGTATTATTATTGTTAGAAGTTTTGTTCATCTTCTCTCTCACGAGAGCTGATGAAAACAAAAAAACAAAGAGAATACAGAGAAGCTCAGCACATTGATATATGTTTAACTTCTCACCAGAGTAACGGTATAATGCCCGATTTATCTCTTGTATATTTATTGGGGCATTATAATCGTTACCCGGTAATTAAATCCTTAGACAAACAAAAGCTAGATCATTGTATAGGATTTGATTTGTAAATCTTTGTAGTAGCTAGGAACTTTGTTGTTCTTAGATTGTAGCCGGTTAATTTATTTACCGGAGTGTAGCAACACCCTCGAGGATTTATATACGATTATATATTTCCCCGAATATCTTGTGTTCCTCATTTTTATCGTTCCAAACACTATTCCTCTCAAGAACACGAAACACTAACCGAGCACTAAATATTTTATCCGCTAAAGATTCGAAAGAATTTTTAATTTAGTGATTATCGTATTCAACCCCCCCTTCTACAATAATTCGAGACCTAACACCCCGCTTTATTTTTTTTCTCAAAGTACTTTATTTGTTTACTTGAGCATGGTGCTGGTTATGGCCTTAAGACCTTTAAATTAGAGTTTATGGTTTTGGTTTTATAAATACGAGTTGCATGTCATTTTGATTATTCTTGTAACTATATTACCTCGAATATAACTCGAGTTTCCTTATGTAAGTACATTAGTATAGGTTGTTTTTATGTAATGTACTTCAAGAAGGAATGATCCGAGAGGAGAAGCAGCAATCGAGACAAGAAGAATGAAGACATGTAATTGTAATTGTATTTATTTTATTCACCATAGATTGACCTTGATCCTTTCATTAGCTTGAAAGGATCACATAGGATAAAGGCCATAACCAAGCATGTTTACATACCGCACTTTACATATTGATGTATGAATGTATGTATAGAATAGTTAATGATGCATGCTTTAATTAGATTAATCATGCATGAATGTATGTATTAGATACGTCACCCATGCCTTGCCTAACCAAGATAAAATCTGTAACGACTCAAGATTTTAAAATTTACAAACGATTATGAGATTCTCGTGTTTATGAAAAACGGAATGAAATACGGATCTTCTTTATTTCCGACATGGGGCGATTTTGTCAACAACGGGTTCATAGAACTTGTAAGGCTGTGGGTTTTAAGCGAGACCGATGTGACTCCTCCACTACCTGGAAATCAAACCATTGACGAGTATTGATTTGAAGTATTTTATTCAAGGAAAAATTGGGAATCTCTTTATGATGGGATCATGATCGTTATAATACTAACAAAACCCTAATTTTTATCTTAAGTTATTTAGATGCCTTCCAATATGTCCAACGCGTTAACCCCTAGATCGATAAGGAGTGGGTCTGCCAGAGTGAAGTACTCCCATCTATCGTGGGATGGCGTGTTGAAGTATATGATACTTTTAGACCTTAGGGTTTTGACTTAACTAAGTTACCACAATAGGATTGTGAACTTAGAGGTATAGAGTTTGGTGAGATTTATTGGATAAATAAGAATAAATATTGTTTCACTAAACTATCCAAGAGTTATATAGTTGATATAATTGACAAATGTTGTCTACCTTATTGAATCATGTTTTAGGAGTAAAGCCAAAGCTGAACTAAAACGTTATAAAAATTTGGATCTTGGCTCACTAGAAAGTATATAGAAGATACTCTTTCCGAATTAATAGTTAAGGCTATTACTTTGATAAAATAGTGGGAGATATATATTTTGAATATATATGAATAATCACTTGAACATAATTTAATAATCATCTGTAGACTAATTTATCTTATACATTTTAAACACTATAGATATCAAATGGAAATCAATTCAAACAACTTCTCTGTGCGATCAGTCCTTGAGAAGGACAAGCTGACAAGAACAAACTTCCTTGACTGGCAGAGGAACTTGAGAATTGTCCTCAAACAAGAGCGCGAGCTCTATGTCATAGATATCCCTCGCCCTGCACCTCTCCCTGAAGGAGCATCCCGTGCTCAACATAATATTTATCAGAAATATATCGATGATGACATTGATGTTCAATGACTCATGTTAGCGACCATGAGTGTTGAACTTCAGAAACAACATGAGAATATGGATTATTATGATATGATTGAGCACCTTAAACGTATGTTTGAAGGACAGGCTCGTCAGGAGAGGTTTGATACTTTCAAATCGTTGCATGCATGTAAGAAGGGAGAACGTGATCTGGTTGGACCTCATGTTCTAAGGATGATTGGGTATATTGAGTACCTTGCCAAGTTGGGTGCCCCGATTGCTGTGGAGCACCAGATTGACCTAATTTTGCAATCTTTAAACAGCAGATATTCTTAATTTGTGATGAATTACAATATGAATGAGATAGTTAGGAACCCAACGAATTGTTGGCTATGTTGAAAACTGTTGAGATCAATGTTCAGAAGGCATCCCCTGCTCCCATGTTGATGATGAATAAGGGGAAGGCCAAAGGAAAGGGTAAATGGAAAGGCAAGAGGAAGATGGGATCTAAATCGAATGCCAATCCGAAACCTGATCCAACCAAGGATTTGAAGCCTAAAGGTGGTGTTCCAAAGGTTGGTGATTGTCACTATTTCAGGAAACCATGTCATTGGAAGAGGAACTACCATGCTTATTTGGAGGATTTAAAGAAGAAGAAGGTTGTTTTTACTGCTTCTGATTCAGGTATTTATGTTATAGAAGTCAATTTGTCTACTTCTACATATTGGGTATTAGATACTGGATGTGGTTCTCATATTTGTATAAATGTGCAGGAACTGCAGGGAAGTAGGACATTGGCGAAGGGAGAAGTTGACCTATGAGTTGGCAACGGAGCAAAGGTTGATGTTTTATCTGTAGGGACTTTTCATTTATCGTTGCCCACTGGGCTTGTTTTAGAACTAGATAACTATTTTTACGTGCCTGCGATTTGTAGAAATATTATTTCGGTTTCTTGTTTGGACAAGAAAGGTTTTTCGTTTTTGATTCAGAACAATAGTTGTTTCTTTTCATTCAATAATGTGACCTACGGGGTTGCACGTTTGTTTAATGGTTTATATGTTCTTGATATAGATACTCCTATTTATAACATAAATAATGATAATAAATGTATTAAGATGAAAGACTTAAATCAAACATACCTTTGGCATTGTCGTTTAGGTCACATAAATGAGAAACGCATTTCCAAATTACAGAAAGATGGTTACTTGGATAAGTTTGATTTTGAATCATACGAAGAATGCAAATCTTGTCTCATTGGAAAATGGCTAAAGCTCCTTTTACCAGACAAGGTGAAAGGGCCACCGAATGATTAGGACTTATACATAGTGATGTATGTGGTATAATACGTACGATGGCAAGAGGTGGCTTTTACTACTTCATTACTTTTACTGATGATTTCAGTAGATATGGATATGTATATCTTTTGAAGAACAAATCCGATTCTTTTGAAAATTTCAAAGAATACAAGGCTGAAGTGGAAAAGCAAACAGGGGAAAGTATAAAAGTTCTACGATCAGATCGTGGAGGAGAATACTTAAGCCTCGAGTTTAAAGGTTTCTTGAAGGAGTGTGGTATCGTATCACAACTTACTCCTCCTGGAACGCCTCAATAGAATGGAGTTTCTGAGATGAGAAATCGTACCTTGTTGGACATGGTGTGATCGATGATGAGTCTAGCAGATCTTTCAATATGCTTCTAGGATTATGCTCTAGAAATGGTTGCATATACACTAAACCGAGTTCCAACTAAATCGGTTCAAAAGACTCCATCTGAGATATGGACTGAGAAACATCATAGTATGTCTTTTATGAAAGTATGGGGATGTGAAGCATTTGTGAAATACTTGGTGTCTGACAAGCTGGGACGAAAATCGGATAAATGTTATTTTGTGGGATATCCTGAAGAAAAATAAAGGGTATAGTTTCTATAATCCTACCGAGAACAAAGGGTTGTTGCTCGAACCGCTGTATTTCTTGAAAGAGAGTTACTTTTAAAGAAAATTAGTGGGAGGACTATAGATCTCGTTGAAGATCTAGTTGTACAAAATAATATTGAACCAGAGTTGGAAAATGGGCAGGAAGTACATCAAGATGTTCCTGCTCCGGAAACACATGTTGTTTGTAGATCTAGTAGGGCTCGTCACGAGCTAGAGAGATATCATGGATTTCTCTTGACTCAAGATGATGATGTAATGCTCATAGATAATGATGAGCCTCTTACCTACCAAGATGCTATGAACAGTCCAGACTCCAAGAGATGCTAGAGGCCATGAAATCCGAAATGGAATCCATGTATCAAAATAAAGTATGGACTTTAGTTGATCCACCTTAAGGGGTAAAACCTATAGGGTGCAAGTGGGTTTTTAAGAAGAAGACTGACATGGATGGTAAAGTACAGACCTATAAGCGCGACTGGTGGCAAAAGGTTTCAAACAAGTTCATAGTATAAACTATGATGAGACTTTTTTACCAGTTTCTATGGTCAAGTCCATCAGGATTTTCGCTAGCAATAGCTGCTTACTACGACTATTGAGATTTGGAAAATGGATGTCAAAAACGCTTTCTAAATGGGAGCCTTGAAGAGGATGTATACATGATACAATATGAGGGTTTTGTCGATCCCAAGTTGCTAAGATGGTCTGTAAGTTGCTTCAATCTATTTATGGATTGAAGCAAGCCTCAAGGAGATGGAATCATCGTTTTGATGAAACAATCAAAGAATTTGTCTTTATTCAAAATGAAGATGAACCATGTGTTTACAAGAAGGTTAGTGGGAGCCATGTGGCATTCCTAGTACTATATATAGATGACATATTACTAATAGGGAATGACATACCTTCTCTACAGGCTGTTAAGACTTGGTTGAGAAATAGTTTCTCGATGAAGGACTTAGGTGATGCTACCTATATATTAGAGATCAAGATCTATAGAGATAGATCAAGGAAATTAATCGGCCTAAGTCAGAGTACATACATTGTCAAAGTATTGCATCGATTCGGGATGCAAGAGGCAAAAAGAGGATATGTCCCAATGTATCATGGGATATTGATCTCAAAAGACAACTGCCCTAAATCATTAGATGATAAGGGTCGTATGAGCAAAGTTCCATATGCTTCGACAATTGGATCTATAATGTATGCGATGATATGTACTCGGATGTTTCGTATGCCTTGAGCATGACGAGCAAATACCAGTCTAATCCTGGTGAGGGTCACTGGATAGCTGTCAAGAATATTCTTAAGTACTTGAAAAGGACTAAAGATTCATTCTTGGTGTATGGAGGAGATGGGAAGCTGGTTGTAAAGGGTTACACTGATGCCAGCTTTCAGACATACAGAGACGATTCAGTATCTCATTCAGGTTTTGTATTTTGCCTTAATGGAGGTACTGTAAGCTGGAAGAGTTCAAAGCAAGAGATAGTAGCTGATTCTATAATGGAAGTTGAGTATATTGCTGCCAGTGAAGCAGCCAAGGAGGTTGTTTGGATACGAAAATTCATAACGGGACTTGGTGTGGTTCCATTGATCAGAGATCCAGTTGACCTTTACTGTAATAATAATGGAGCCATCGCGCAGGCTAAAGAACCAAGGTCCCATTCCCGGGCAAAGCATATACTTTGGAGATATCACCTCCTTCGAGAGATTAATAAAAGGAGATATACATATATGTAAAGTGCATACTGATGATAATGTTGTATACCCACTGACTAAGGCTTTGTCACAGCAAAAGCATGAAGGTCATACTAGTTCCATGAGTATTAGATACATGGGTGATTGGCTCTAGTGCAAGTGGGAGATTGTTAGTGTTTGTGCCCTAGAGACAACACTATTATTTTTATATTATGAAACATTTGGATTATTAATTATGATTATATGGATTATTTTTTAGTAATTTATTTTATCTTTATTTTCTGTGATAAGATGTTAGATTAATAAATGTCCTTGAAATATGATATGTAAATCTATATCTCTAAGTACTTAACTTAGAAATGAGATTATGAGAATAGTATTGATATTCCTAAAGGTCCCTAGTCAAGTATTATTGTTAAGGGACGATAATAAATACATTGAGACTAGTGTGTTTGTTGTCTGATGTGAAAACATAGGCACATGTATTAAATACATGGTGTTGGATTGACCTGTTGTGAGATACTACATGTTTATAGTGTCATAAGTTAATCTTACAGTGATAATGATGTATTGGTCCTTTGACCTGAAATTATTATATTTCTATACGATAATTAATATACTTTGATATTATTGAAAGTTATCCTTGACCGGGTAATAATAAAAGTAGACATTGGGTACATTATGAATCTTATGAGAAATATGAATGATCTAGATGGAATTTAGCCCTCCTTTATTAAAGAAGTGATATATTGGCCTCTTGATTGAGTAAGACTATAAAATGTATGGCCATGCTCAAATACTGATATCTTTATATTTACTCATTGATCAAGGAAAGAAGAATTGAACGTTAACATAGGATGACACAGTGCATGCCTCGAGTTTGATCTATAATATAAGGCTAAAGGGATTATATTACATTGTACATTATTCACGAAAGGTTTAATTAATCACCGATTTAATTATTATTACTTGGGTAACAATGATGTATATTAGATGCTGCTCATTGTTTATGATTTTAAATTAGATTTAAAATTGTTTCCAACGTAATAATAACCTAAAGGGTCGCACAAAGAATGATTGGAGGATTATTTAATTTAAATTTAGGATTTAAATTAAATGTAAGTAATTCGAATATTTGTTATTAATTAAGTGTGACTTAATAATTAAATAGGAAATTCGAATATAATATTAAATCTGAAATTAAGTTATTGGATGATTAAGTGAGACTTAATAATACAATAATTA